>NC_134023.1:43850643-44095643 GCF_040712315.1 Castanea sativa | reverse complement strand
TTTTTCATATATTATTGAATAAAAATTAGAAAAGTGAGGCTTTGCTCTTCTTTTAGTTCTTCGTGAATTGTGAACTTATCAGAGATTCTTCCTTGTGGCGTTCAAAACTTTATATCTTCGGTTCGTGATTCATTATAATCATTGGGTCAAGGTCTTATATTTATACATTTGGTTCGCGTTTCGATTATATCAGAGTTTCTATCAAAATTCTGAATTTTAGCTTTCTTGGGCGCATATTCCAATATTGTTTGTTGGGTCTCAAAGCGTGTCGATTGAGGTTCGCATCACAATATCAAATTACCAATGTAATAAATGTTTCTATATAAAAAAAAAATTAAAAAAAATGTTTGGGAATAATGTCTTGTCTAGTACCAATGGTAGACCTAGTTTAAAACAAACAACTTGTCGTCTAGGAAGTGATGGATCCAGGAATTTATTCTAGGAAGACCAAGCTAAATATTTAAAAAAAATTTAATAAATAAATAAATTATTGTATAAATTAACTTTAACTCAACAAAGTTATGGTTTATGTTCTTTCATGGTACTAAATTATGCATCTATGGATTGGTTTCTCCCATTAAGGAAGTGTTTGGTAGAGTAGTTTGAATTATGTTGTTTGAGTGTTTTTTATATACCTATGGGTGAAAAAGTATGTGAAAATGTATGTGAAAATGTATGTAATGTTGTTTAACATGTGAGTTATTGTGTTAAAACTCACATGTTAAACAAACCCTAAATTACTCGCTTTAAAACTAATCACACATGCTACTAATATAAATATATAATAAACAAACATATATTAATAATATAATTTTCTTCTAAAAAAATAACACAATTGAATTACAAAAATCATTATCAAGAAAACAAAAACTCATTCTCGAAAAAAAAAAAACAAAAACAAAAACTCAACCAACTGGTAAACGGTAAACCATTTAAAAATACAACATAAATAGTAGAATAGAAAGGTGTAAGCTGTAAAAAGCCACTAATTTAGATATAAAACAAATAATAAGCATAATGGATATAAATTATAATGATTGCCGGGTCAATATTAATTGGAAGCTAAATCGGAGCAGAGAGAATCCGACGAAAGTGAGACAACGACGGCGTAATTAAGGAGAAGTTTTGTTATATTTAGGGGGTTTTTTTTTTTTTTTTTACAAGTGTAAACAACCCATATATATTGTAGAGTATATGGAAGAATACCAATTTATTATTTGTTATTCTGCTTATTTTCCTAACCATTCCCGGCCCCTTCCCAAGATTATTCAAGTATTTTGTTCTAAAAAAAAAGTAATTTGTTGAAATATGTGTAATCTAATTATCTATTAAATATTATTGAGAATTTTAAACAACTTATTTTTAAACCATAATTAAATACATTACAATTAGAAAGAAGCCTAGAAGTAGTCATTTTATTTATTTATTTTTTTCACTTTCTCGACATATAAAATTAAAATTGTACACAAATAGTAATAAAATGTATACAATATTCTCCTAAATTTTAGCTTTTGATTTTTTTTTTTACACAAACGTGTGTGTGTGTGTGTATTTTCCTTGTACTTTTATATCAAACCATTATTTTAGCAATTACAACAACATTTACATCAATTATCTACTTGTATAATATTTCATCATCTTCTCCAACCTTTCATCCTCCTTGTCCCCTTTTTTTAGATATAAACATGTTCTCTCTTTATCTCTATATAACCAACAAGCTTAGAAATTTTGATGACAAATTTGTTTTACAGTTGCATTTTTGTTTTTGTTCTCCACTATTAGCAGTACCTGTGTGTGTGTGTGTGTGTGTGTGTGTGTGTGTGTGTGTGGGGGGGGGGGGGGGGGGGGGTATAGAGAGCTAAAGAGAGGTAGAGAGCTATAGAGAGGTGTAGAGGTAGAGGGGTAGAGAGGTGTTGAGGTGTAGAGGTAGAAAGGTGTTGAGGTGTTGAGGTGTAGAGGTAGAAAGGTGTTGAGGTGTAGGGGTGTAGAGGTAGAGAGGTGTAAAGAGGGGTATAGAGATGTAGTGGTGTTGAGGGGTAGAGGTGTAAGGAGGTGTAAAGGGAGAGTGGTTTAGAGAGGTGCGTAGAAGTGTAGAGGTAGAAGTACCTTTTATAGTAGATATAAAAACAAATATGTAGTGATAAAAAAAATTACTGCCGCAAATACTAAGCATGTAAATTTTAAGAGAGATAAAAAGAATATATAAATAAATAAAAATATTAGAATATATATACATTTCAAGCCATGAAAGTAAATTTAAACCCTTGAACATTTAAGTTGGAAACATTAAAAAAATTTATTTTGAGTGAAATGTTATTGGTTTTTCTTTTATTTTCAAGGTGGTGATATAATACAATTCATAATACAATACTCCTTTAGGTTGTGTTTTCTTTTTCTTTTTTATTCTTTTTTGCCAAAGCTTTAGATTTATAAATTAAAGTCCTATTGCATATATATATATATCAAAAGCAATTGCTATTATAAAGAGAAATTCCAAAATTGTTACAAATTTTACTATAAATAATTTATAAATTGACATGACAACTAATATAATGAAAGCCATATTCACAATATAGAATAAATAATTTTCTAAATTACTTTTTTTTTTAAGTACACCGAAGCAAAATGCCTGCACTTCTTTTAGAGTCAAATATAGAAATCCTTCGTTACATTTTGTTTGTAAATGTAAAAGAGATAAATACTGCAAGAACATGACAAAGTCAAGAATCATTACAGATAAGATACTTTGAATACAAAAAAAAAAACTGCAATTTTGTTGGGATCAAATTTAGTTGTATTAAAGTAGTTCTTTTCCATTTAAATAATGATACCGTATCTCCCATTCAAGAACTGTGTGCATTTCTCCTGCATATCATGGCCATTAGAGCTCCAGGATCATTCCAGGCAACTCTATGGCTTCCATGTTTGTTTATTCTTTTACTCTTCATTTCGTTCACTTGTGCTTTACCACCAGGGAGAGCAAGGCTTGGTGTGCGACGAGGATACAACAATAGGGCACGAAATAGTCACAGCCAATCTCTAACTGCAACTAGCTCAAATAATGATTATCAAACTTTCTATTATGACCAACCGCTCGATCACTTTAATTATCAGCCCGAAAGCTATACCACATTCCGGCAAAGATATTTCGTGAATTTTAAGCATTGGCGTGGCGCGAAAAAGGCTGCTCCCATATTCGTATATCTCGGAGGGGAGTCTTCTTCAGACGAGGATGTTGGTTCTACAGGATTCATGATGGATAATGCTCGCAGGTTTGGTGGTTTGGAGGTGTATGCAGAGGTGAGTATAAACATATTGTTAATTATTAATTGGGTAAACTTGATATATATATATATATATATGGTTTTGTGTGTGTATAAACTTTCTTTAAAATAAATAAATAACCTCTTTGATTTGCTTCTTAATGTCTCTAAAACAAAGAAAATTATGGCCACATCACAACAACAACAAAAAATTGCCTTTTTATATCTACATTTTGAATTGAAAATAAATAAATAACCTCATTGTTTGCATACCGAATAAGAAAATGTTCTGCTATGGATTGAATATATATATATATGGTAGTTATACATATTTGTATAATTTATGAGAAATTAAAATTGCTTCAAGAATAATAAGATTGCTAGAAGGACTCTTAGAATATCCAATTGTAATATATTGTTTTGATACATACTATAAGATATGAATATATAATAATTGTCTGTTGATGGAACTCAAACACAAATTTCTTATTCCAGAACAAGAGACTATACTGTTACAAGCGTTAATATAATTGCTAAAATATTTAACAAGCTCGGATAATCTGGACTTAGAGTAAATTATGTTTTTAAAAGTTAATTACTGATCAATGTTTACTCGATATGGGAATAACAAGATTGCTACAAGCCTATATAGCATAGAGATTGAATTTCTATCTTTACTTGGTTCAGTCACTTGATTCACTACATTAAATATATGATTCCACTACTGTTGGTAATTAATTAATTATATAGAGATTTAACGTTGTTCATTTATTGACCTTCAAATGGTTTTCCTTTTTGTTTAACCTTTATTGGAACAAATTCACTGGTGGCATCATGAAAGAAATATATTCTAAAGTTGTTCTATTTTTCGTGCAGCATCGCTTCTATGGACAATCAATCCCACATGGATTTACAAGAGAAGGAGCATTGAAAAATGCTACCATTCGCGGCTACTTTAACTCAAATCAAGCTCTAGCAGATTATGCAGAATTAATTGTAAGCTTGAAGAAAAATTTATCAGCTGACTCCTCTCCAGTTTTAGTTGCTGGAGGATCTTATAGTGGAGGTAAGTCTTATGAATATTAGAAATTAAATCCGACTCAAACTATAAACTTCATATATTAATCTCACTTCCTAATGTTTTACACTTTTTTTTTTTTTTCTCAACAGAACTTGCAACGTACTTCCGCCTGAAGTATCCACATATTGCAATGGGGGCATTAGCCTCTTCAGCACCCATTCTTTACTTCGATGACCTTGTGCCACCAAATTCATATTATGTTGTTGTTACCCAGGACTTTCAGGTTAAAATCAATAGTTTATACTCTATTTACTTTGAACCATACCTTATATATAGTAAGGGGTTAACTTTGTGTCACGAAGCTTATAGCTCAGTGACATAGTCTGGTCTCTTTTATAAACAGAACTATGGTTCCAATCTCCCCTCCCTCACTTGTAACAATTGAAAATTTGAAGCTGACTTTGTATTATGGATAATGCAGGAGGCTAGTTGGAGCTGCTATGAAACCATAAAGAGTTCATGGTCTGAGATTGATAGAGTTGCAGCAAAACCCCATGGTCTTTCCGAACTCAGCAAGAAATTCAAAACTTGCAAGTAATAATACTGAGTTCTTCATTGTCTCCATATCCCATTTCTTTGTAAACTTTAAATTACAATGTATAGTGACTCATTGGACTATATTTTTGTCTTTCCGAGGAAAATGTTGGTACGTTCATCTTATACAATTATATAGCAGCTCCAATTAGCCTCCTGCATTATCCATAATACATTCATCACATACAATTATGTATGTTGGTACATTCATAATGTACAATTATGTATGTTGGTACATTCATATTATACAATTATGTTGGTATATTCATCTTACACATAGTTGTCAACTACATAGCTCTTTCTTTGTCCTATGACATTTTTTTCCCCATTAGGCCATTGAAGGAGGCATCCGAGTTAAAGGATTACTTGAACAGTCTGTATTCAGTCGCGGCTCAATATGATAGTCCTCCAGACTATCCAGTGGACACTGTCTGCAGAGGTATTGACGGAGGAGCTAATGGAACCGACATTCTTGGCCGAATTTTCTCAGGAGTTGTTGCTTATTACGGGGAAAGTGAAAAGTGCTATGATTTAGGTGAATTCTTTTCATCAGAAACACTGGATGGTTGGGACTGGCAGGTAATGCACATGAAATCTTTATCAATTTTCTTTTTCTTAATTATATAGTCATTTTAATTTACAAAATTAAATTATGGAATTCACACAGCTTCAACAATTACAAAACTTTATTTTGATTACACCTCTCTCCTTGGCCTTTGTAGACATGTAATGAAGAGGTAACGATAATTGGATGTGGCCCAAATGAAACCATGTTTCCTGAAATATCATATGACTACAAAGATTATAAGGACTACTGCGTGGACACATTTGGAGTCGAACCTGCGCCCCATTGGATCACAACTTATTATGGTGGTGAAGTATGGCTATTCTCTCTCTCTCTCTCTCTCTCTCTCTCTCTCTCTCTCTGTGTAAGTGATTTAAAAATGATGTACAAGAAATTTTTTTTTTTTTTCTCAATGTAAAATTGCAGCATATAAAAAGGGTTCTCCACAAGTTTGGTAGCAACATCATCTTCTCCAATGGCCTCCGTGACCCTTACAGTAGTGCAGGGTAACTTTTCAAAAAATATATAATCTAGATTTTTTTTTGGGGGGAAAAAATATTGATTTTTTTATTTAGTCAGAATGATTTAATGTGTTCTTATTTCAGGATATTGGAAGACATATCAGACACCCTAGTTGCCTTGCCAACAAAAAATGGTAAATTCATAATATACAGTACTCCGAACACATTACATTCACAATTTCAAACGCGATGTCCATATTTAAAATGTGAAAGGAATAATGTGTTCGGACATGAGATTGTCATTGTCATATTAGTTCCATTGGATTTTTGTGACCCCAAAAAATATCAAAATAATTATCTTTAATTTGCTGGCCTCTATTGAAGAACAACTTTACTAATATGAAGTTGATTTCTGCAGGTTCTCACTGCCTTGATATATTGGTTTCAAGTAAAGACGACCCAGATTGGTTGATCGACCAGCGACTAAAACAAGCCAAGATAATAAAACAGTGGTTTAACAAGTACTACGAAGATTTGCGTAAGTTTGCATAGAAGTTCACTCATAACGGTAGTCATGGATCAATTGTGAAGTTGATACCAAAAATAAGATTCTGCTTTTTAGTGTAGCGCATAGCCAAACCGCAGAATGTAGACTAGTGTAATGTGGACAAGATTTTTTTTTTTTTTTTGATGAAATAATGAAGACCAGATTTAAATTTGTATTATCTCTTCTTTATATATTAAGAAGATTTTAGGCATGGCTTTAAAAAATGTCAAAAATACTTCTAAATAATCCTTATTCTTAAAAAAAAAAAAAATTGGGTTGAAATTGTAATTCAAAAAAATTCAAAAACTATTAGAGAAACTTTTTTCCTAAAAATTAGCATACCCTTTGTTTATAGCATTTTTCATTTAAATATATCTCACTTTTAATACATTTTTTTCCTAAAAAATAACATGTACTAAACCCAGCAGTTTATTTCATGGCGAAAACATCATTTTATACATTTTGAGATCACATTCAATCTGGTCCCTACATTTTAGTAAGAGTCAATTTAGTCCCTATTATTTTCAAGTTGCGGTCAATTTGATCCCTACTATTAACTCTCTAACAGAAAATGCCTACATGGCAAAAGATTTGCATGGTTGGCGTATCTAATATTAAATTATTAAATGAAATACAGACTTGACTAAATTTTAGTGGCCACATCAACGCTTAGGTGGCAAAAAAAAACTGCCATGTCAACTTTTAAAAAATAACTTTCTTTTCTTTACAAATTCTTTTCCTTTATTTATTTTTTTCTTTAATTTTCTTAAAATCTCTTTAACCAAACACCCATTCACATTTGAGAAATGTTACATTTACAAAATTTTCACAACAAATTATAGGTGACATGATATTATTGGTATTAATATAAACCCACCACTGAATACTTTCTTACCTACTAATAACAATATAAGTAATAACATGTCACCTAGGATTTATCGTGACAATGTTGTGAATATAATATTTCTTAAATATTTTACGTATCAAATTCTATATATAAATTTTAAGAATTCCAGTACATCTCAAACTCATTCCATTTATATTTGAAAAACCTATTTGATGATGCCGAAAAATCACTAATAAGCTACATGCACTCCCAAATCGAAACAACACCTACAAAACGAAAAGCAAAGACCTAACAGAGAGCACCGGTGTGGTGTCGGCCAAAAACTCTCCGAAAGTCAAGTTAGAAATTTTCACAACCCTAAAGTGCCAGAGTTGAGTCAATAATGCGTACCTTGATTTATGAAGGTTTTGGGGTATTTATATTAGTGTAGAGTTAACATCCATGCCTTGGCCAGAAAGCCCTTTCCTTTTAAGATAGCAACTCTTCGATTCTGCATACCTTATAGAGTTCTTTTCCTTATAGGAGTCTTTTGATTATGGTTAAACGTGTGACGCAAGAACTCTCCTTATTCACGTTTGCGTGGAGATCAAGCAAAGCCATATCAGACTTATCGTGAGATGTAAGTTGATTCCAGTTAGGAATCCTTAAAGCCTAATCAACACAAATGAAGGCCAGATGTTACAACCGTCCACTATGTGTCATTGTAACATCGACTCGTCGACCATCCACATGTCAATACCGCACCGTCATGTTTCAAGAAGCGATCCATCTCTTATTTTATCCTCTTCAGTTGCCCCCTCACTCCTTGAGTCCGTCACTACAAACTAGACGGACCCATGGAGTGACAGTCTTCCTTTTTCATGGTAACCTATCATGACAGGCTGGCTAGGGTTATTTATGATAAGGAACACGTGGCTTTCATCTATTAGCTGTTCACCCTAAGCGAGGCATCACTTCGTATTCTGTGCCCTTTGCTCTATAAAAGCTTGCCTTCTCTTCCTTCATTCTCAACTTCTTATAGAAATTTTGCAATCGGAGCGCCACCATCGTTTACTTTGCGCGCTTGTACCATCCTGCTAATCTATCCGTTGTCTCATACTGCTTGATTTCAATCCGGTATGTACTTCTTTCACTGAACTTTTTCTTTTTCGAATTCCTACACTTTCTATAGATCTGTCAGTGTTTTAGGTTTTACCGTCACATGTAGGTAATGTCTAGTGCGTCGAGTAATCATTCGTTTGTCCGCGATGGGGCGGGCTATGATGAAGGATTCCCGTCAGGTCAAAAAGACCCTGACGCTTCAAGTGAAGAAAGGAATTCGTCCACTACTTCTCCTTCCTTAGATGATGAAGGTTTGGAGTCGGATAGTTTAAAGGAGGCTTCAAGTGATGGCCTAGATGGCGTTGATCCCCCCGTCCAATCTGTAATTGGTCCTGACGGCTTTAGGGAGTTTGTAATGCTACCCCTGTGGACAGTCAATGACTTTAGGTCCTCGGTCAAAGAATCTCATTTCAAAACTATTAGGGCCAAGTACCAAATTCTTGACAACATCCGTCTCCGTCTCCCTTATAAATCCGAGAAATGTTACTATTAAGGGTGTTAAAGGTGTTGGGGTTTATGAGCAAGTGCTAAGGGCAGGGCTTAGATTTCCTCTAAGCTCTCTCCACCGTCGACTCCTTCATTATCTTGGTTCATCCGTCGCACAAATCTCCCCAAACGCCTGGAGGGTTTTCATAGGCGTGGAGGTCTTGTATGGTGCCATGTTTGACGGTGCATAAAGGCTGACGGTGGAAGAATTCTTTCACTGTTACCGTCCCACTGAGATTACAAAGTCAAAGAGTATGTATAGTTTCGTGGCTAGGAGCCCGTTGTTGAGGCTTGTGCGTGATACACCCAACTCTAATAGGGACTAGAAGAGTAAGTATTTTTTCATGGAAGGGGACGAGTGGATGTGTCGTCCAGGTGATAACAAATATATGCCCGTCGACACAACATGGGGCATAATGCCTCCGTCGGGTATGCACTTAGTTTAGTATTTCCGTGTGTGCTCAAACCTTGCTAGGATATCGCTAGGATTGAGCTAATAACTCTCTCTCTCTCTCTCTCTCTCTCTCATAAATATATATCACTAGGATTGAGCTAATAACATTGTGAATCTTGATTCTTTTAGCATTCAAACTCTATCTTACAAGTTGAAACAAGGTAATGGTGATGTGCATATATGACTTTAGTGCTGACCCCAACACTAATGCAAGCTTGGAAGTTTGAAGGTCATAACTCCCGCCACAAATATCAAATTCTGCCTTCCACAATAACACTTACATTTTCAAAAAAAGTATATATATGATCCTCTTAACCTTAAACCATACAAATTTCTACTAATATGCTCAAAAATTAAATTTCAAAGAATACAAGAAAAAATTAAATAAGCGAAAAAATATGCAGTAAACTACACATTCTTTCTTCCTGTTTTTTTCCAACCTAAATAATTTTGACTTGCATGTTAGTATGCTACAAGACTTTCAGTCTTAAATCTAAAAGGTCTTGAAGATAGAAAAAACTTATTCTGCATTGTGTTTCTGATGCTACTTCGTATGACTCCTGGAGAATGGCTCATGCAGAGCGCTCACATATCCAATGGACCCCAAACATTTGGATCATCAGAGGATTGTGGATCTCCTAATATGGTTCCAATCTTAGGCTTAGCTGCTTGTTTTGGGAACTTCCAAAACGAATCAGAGTTCTCAAAGAAGATGTAAAATACAACAGCTGATGCCAAAAACATTCCTAGCAGCAACATATAGATCTGCCACTCTGCATGTTTGACAGAAATTCTGGTTAAAAGGGCCAAATAAAAACACACACACATTATATATATATATATATATATATATAGAGAGAGAGAGAGAGAGAGAGAGAGAGAGAGAGAGAGAGAGAGAGAGAGAGAGAGACCTTTCCAATCTGCAGGAACATTTAGCTTGGTCACCACAGCTCCCCATTCAGTAGTAGTAGTAAGCACAACCCTGCAGGAATGCATCCCACCCACATATAATTGAGAAGCCAAAACCAGAACGGGAAACCATATAAGATCTAGACGGACGACAATAGGCTTATACCAAGGTAGATTTTCAAGAGTATCTCTTCAGAAAACATTTTGCAATCAAGTCTCTTAATTTTGTTTTCTTACAAATTACATTCTACGACTGATATTTTGAAAAAGAAATAAACATACCTAGACTTGTGACAAGTGACTTAAAACTTTAGCATTTAAAAACTAAAGAATAAAAGATATCATTAAAATAGATGTCAGGATCAATTATCTGGATGTAGTAACCATAAAGATGCATAGAGTAGGCAGGGACACAGGAAGCATTACAAACTTTGTAAAAACAAGCATTTTACAAAGATGGGAAGAGCAAAATTTATGAAGCTGATCTGAATTTCAAGAAAAGGGGATACCAGACTAAGTCCTTTGAAGTTGCGTCTAAAAGTTAAAATCTTAGAAATAAAGCAAAATAGACCTTGGAGACACTACAAGAGAGGGAGAAGAAAAAGAATTTTTTTTTTTTTTTTTTTTCAAGTCCAAAGAAATACTTATCAAAAAAGTAATACCAAAGAAATAATAGGTTTCTCCATCAATAGATAAGAAATTGTTATTGGTGGAGCTGACCTTTCACTGGGACAAAACTCTAGTGTCTCAATGCCAGCACCCAGGTGTAGCCTCTTACTTGTGTGGGAGATCTCCATTTTCTTTACGTCAACTACACATATGTCTCCATCTTTGCTCCCCCTAAAGGAATAAAAATTAACATATTACTCCAAAAAAAAAATTGCAAAATTCTGAAAACAAAATCTACTTAACGAAGTCATCATAGCACCATTTTCCACTGAAGAAACAACAAATTGAACTTATATTTCCTCTTTTTACATGTAAAGAACATTCCTCTCTCTTCTATTGCTCCATAAGCTATTTAAAAAAGTTTTTCATGTAAGTGTTAGTGGGGCATCATCTGACGAAAGAAACATGTGGTGAGTTATTTCCAAATATGCAGTGGTAAAACTTTTAATTGCATGAATTTACTAGTTTTTGTTAAGAAAGATATTAAGGGTGGTCAAATAATTCAATGTAGCATCCATGCACAGGAAGAGTTTCCTTTATGAAATAGTACAACAACAAAGCCTTAGTCCCAAATTTTTGGGGAAGGCTATGGATCCTCAACAAATTAATTAGGGATGGCCACGTGCATTCTTTTCCTTTATTTTATTCTATCTGAAGTCATATTCTCTATTACTTTCCCTAATTAACATGTACTTTTTTATTACTTCTACTAACATTATTTTTGGTCTTCCTCTACCTTTATGAAATAGTAGAGATGAAAGTAAATAATTACAGCAATGTTGAAAATGCAAGCTCATACATCAGTAAAAGCAAGTTTCCTTTTCCTGAAATTAATAGTAAAATAATCCTAGCTATCAAATAATAGAAGCCAAAGTACAAAATTAAGTGCTTACAGAGCAAGATATTTCCCATCCAGGCTTATGGACATTATAGAAGCAGGTTTTCTAAGCAGCCTCTTATACCCAATTTTATTCCATGTACTTATGTCCCAAACTCCAGTTACGGCCTTATTACCTGTTCATTTGATACAAATAAGTTGCTGAAAATAATGATGAAACAATTTATTCACTTTGAAGATGAGATTGATAATTAATGACCTTTCTGAACAGTGCAAAAAAGGAATGGTTTTGTTCCATCCTTAGAAAACCGACATAATTCAATCTTTTCATCCTGGAGGAAACAGACACCACATGAGAATGAGACATCAAGATATAAGGGATATCAGCATAATACCACCACAGACTTTTATATTAGATAAACCATACCGAGTTGCGAGTCAAAGTAGTCAAAGGAGCACCATCTTCTGTCTTCCATATTCTTGCTGCACCATCAGTAGATGTTGAAGCTAAAAACTCCGAGTCTAGGCTAGAGTATGATAAACAGAGAAAGCCAAAAATTCAGTACTTAGCTCTGCAATATCTCCAACTCTCTTTCAAAAAATTCTTTTCAGCCAACAATTTGGGGGGGGGGAAGTAAAGGCAATACTGTTTTATTTACACTTTATATATACAAGTAAAGGATATTCAGTTGGCAATCTGATGGTGTGTGTGTGTGTATATATAAGTAAAGGATATTCAGTTGACAATCTGATGGTTCTCCAATAACATTAAATGATTCTCTATAAGAGTACTACAAGACAATAGTTTGAACTCTTCTCACTCTCCAATACAACCACACTATCATTCCAAGAATAAATTTGTTGAAGGGCTCTCAAATTGCATCTGTAGCAATATATGAAGAAAGCACTTTTTTAAAACAAAAGTGGCGGTCTTTCTCTCTCACCTAAAATAAAGAATAAGGACAAAAAAAATACATTTCCCTGAAATCTTCCTAAACTAACGAATAACTTCCTTTCAAAATTCAAATCTCATAAAAAGCTAGTTCATCAAAATACCAAGAGGGAAACAGTCCATATCGTATTAACTAAACTAAACCAAAAGTGTACTTATTATTTATGTTTTTCCTGCATAAAATTGTTTTTAGTGTCTTGGCACTCATCAACTAAGATAAATAAACATTAGTGGAAAGTCATGGAAAAAAAAAGTTTAAATTTCGTGTTGTGGATTGCAACACAATATGTTCTATCAAATATGGGGGTTTAAGGGTGCAAAAATTGGGCACATACAATCAGTTCCATACTAGGTAAGCGGCTATGGTGTTTTGGGTAGGAAGGCAATCAGTCATGGAGGCAAGTTGTTGGTATGAAATAGGGAGAAATAGGATCAATCAACTAATGGGGTAGTTAGAAAAATAAGCATGCATGCATGAACCTTTGGAGCATTAGGGAAGATTGGGATAGATTTACGAGTTATGTTAAATTCGTGGTAGGGATTGCAGAATACTGAAGTTTTGGCATGGCACATGGTGTAGGAATTAACCATTGAAAGAACTATTCCCAGAATTGTATGATATTGCAGTAGAAATGGATGCCTCAATTAACTCTTACTTGGAGACTCAAAATGATGGGGCTCAAATTTGTAAAACATCATTTGTGACTCTAGTGATGGGAAGCTGCAGGCAGATTGAATGAGGTGAGGGTCCAGATCAAATGAGATGGAGTTTGAATATTAATGGAAAGTTTCATGTCAGATCTTATTATAAAAATTTAAGAGGCTCTGTAGATATTGCATTCCCTTGGAAAAGTATCCAGTGTACTAAAGCTCCAACAAGAGTTGCATTCTTTATGTGGACAACAGCATGGGGGAAGATCTTAATGGGGGACAACCTTATTCATAGACGCATCATTATTGTAGACTGGTGCTGCACGTGTAAGAGCAATGGAAAAACTGTGGATTATTTGCTGTTGCATTGTGCAGTTGCTCATGAATTGTGGGGTTCTATAATTAGGGTTCAAAGTGTAAAGCCTATAAAAGTAGAAGATATTCTCTTTTGGTGAAGGAATTGGTTTGTTGAGCACAAAAGATTTTTTTTTTGGAAAATTGCCCCTTTTTGCTTAATGTGGGTAGTATCGAGGGAGAGAAACAATTGCACTTTTAATTGAGTGGAGGTCTTGATCATTGAACTAAAGTCATTGTTTTTGAGATTCTTATTTAGGTAATCTAGAGTTCTAGGAAGTAGTGACTAGTGAGATACATTCTATTTTAAATTTAATTTACTCTCTTAGAGATTGTAGTTCCATATACTGTCATTCTTTAGTGTCCAGGATGTTTCTTCTCTTCTTGAATAAAATGCATTACTTTAGAAATAAAATAACCATAAAAAAACATGTTTAATGAATTTTAAGAGACAATACATAAACATATGACCTAAAGTTACCTAAAATCCATATCCCGCACAGATTTATGTGCTTTTGGTTCATCTAAAATAATGCGCAGGCTTGGCCACTCCAAAATCCTGAGACGTCCATCCTATATTTGATTAAGAAATATATCATCAAAGTGGTTTGATATAAAGACAGTTCAAACATGCAGTGCCAGAAGGCATACGATAATGATTGATTAAATTATATGTTATTGGTTACCTCCCCACCAGTGGCAAATCTAGATCCATCAACGCTAAAAGCTATGCATTTCAGTGGACCAACACCTTGGAGAGGAGGAAGTTCCTTGGACAATAGCCTTGTCTGTGAATCATGACTGACCAACTCAAACAATCTGCAAATTAAAAAAGAAATTACCTTATTATAGTTCTAGACCCTTTTAAATGTATGGATAGCTAGCAATGCTTAATGGGAAAATATCTTGAGCACAAAATGATGTTCTGCAGATTAATGGGAAAATGTTCTCATAAAACAAAATGCCAAGGATCCGGCAGAGAGCACCAGCAAAGATGAAATTATCTTCTGGCTTCCCCATATTCTGGCAAGCAGTAACCATAGAATTAGAGTTCATTAGGTAAGACTTGCAGAAGCACAAGAGCTTGAACAAAAACAACTAAGCCTACAATAGAACAACTGAAGCGCAACTGTTGCATGGCTAGAGAAGAAACATCCTCTTTGGAAGCCTAAGATTAAGGCAAAACCAACAGCCTTTTTGGTCCAAGAACAAGTGCCTATGGTAGTTAACTAGTCAAGCATATTTTTGCAATTCCATAATTTCTTGGCATGAAACTTAAATTTGAAATTATCAATAGGCGAGTCTTATCAGTTTATAGGCTTTTGTGTAGACTTTGGTCCAATCCAATTAGGAGTTTGGTTACAATTCAAAGTAGAGTTGTAGTCTTACTAAGAGAAGTGCAGATATAGAGTATATATAATTTTTTTTTTTTTTAAATTTATGGAAGGCATGTGTGCCCTACTGGGAAGCTTTCTCTCTTTCATTCCCTTCTCCTTCTCTTTTTCCTACTTACAGTTCACTTCACTATTTGTAGCATTAATTACACAGCCTCAAACAGCTACCATATTCTTCCCTTTAAGCTCCAAACCATAACCCTTTTCTCATACCTTGAGAAACCCTTAAACCCCAGACTTTTCTCAACCTTCTGACAGCATCCGACCCTTCCAGACTACCTTAAAACCCGAATTTGTTGATACCAGGAAATGCCAGCATCCAGTTTGCTCTAAAAATACAACCCACTACCTATTACTAGGTAAGACAGCCATAAACCAAAATAATAAAAGGCTATCTACATCAACGATGACTGTTGAACATGATGGGCCCAATGTAGGACCGGCTCTAGGCCTAGGCCTAATGGTGTAGGACGTGTAGGAAACAGCAATATATAAAATAACATAACATAACATTACAGAACAGAAACCTTAAGCATCACCACCTAAGGTTTGGTGTCACCACCAAACAAAACACATTCTCAACTCATAAGATTCGTAATCAAATTCTAATTTCCTTCACGATTACAAGAGCACTAGTTTAATAAGGTTTAGGGATTACATATATATATATACATATAATAAAATAAAATAAAAACATCTAATTAGATTCCATAAAACCCTCAAAATTATAACCAAATTCATCAGAATTCAAATTATAAAAATAAAATCTTAAATAGTTTATGCACTTAACCATTGTTCTAACATTACTAAACTCCATTAACATATTACTATCTATTTTAAAAAGTTCAGACTGATCAAATAGCTTCCAAACCCCCATTAAATATAATCCAGAGGTGAAGCCACCAGCAGTGCTTGATTAAGAGAGGCCATGCCACTGATCTCAGGGTTAAATGGCACTTCCACCCCCAATTAGAATGGCCCAGTAGGTGAGATCATGGGTTCATGTCCAATTGGGTGCATGAGTTGTTGACCAATCAGTAAACAGACACACAAACACACAGACGGATACAGTAGCACGAGTTCTGAATGATGCATACCATATAACAAAAGCTCAAAAGATTCTGACCAAAAAAAAAAAACTTGATATAGAGTAGAATCAAAAGTGAGTAGACATTGTCTTGTATGGAGACTGGTATAACCGGCAGAGTCCATGAGACCTATTGCAACCTTTGCTGAGGGTGTCTTCTGCAAAGGTCAAAATAATATAATTTTTTCTAACTCCCAATGCAATAAACTCACAGTTTAAGAGTGAAACCTAATATCCAATGATCAAACCGGTTCTTAAGACATTTGATTTGAACAATTAGTGTCCAATGATCAAATTGGCTCTAAAATAACTGTAATTTTGATAAATATCATTCTTCAACTTTAAAGCGAGTGCCAGTTTGGTTAGACATTCGATTTGAACAATTAGTGTCAATTTGACCAAGTGACATAACTTGTTTAATTTGTCACAAACCTAATATCCAATGAGCAAACTGGTTCTTAGGTTTTTGATTTTTGAACAATTAGTGTCCAATGATCAAATTGGCTCTAAAATAACTGTAATTTTTACAAACATCATTGTTCAACTTTAAAGCGAGTGCCAATTTAGTTCTTAACTTTCCATTTGAACAATTTAGTGTCCAATAATCAAATTGACATAACTTGTTTCATTTGCCAATGATCAAATTGACACTCATGCCAAAGTACAAAGGATTATATCAAAAAAAAATACTATATAAAAAAAAATTTTCATAAAAACCAAGTAAATGGTATGAGAAAATGTGGGAAATTTTGATGAAAAAGAAACTCACTTGCAGCCACCCTTTGTGGTAGAGCACACAATCTCATCACCGCTTGGGTGCACCGTAATCGAAACTGGATCACCATCTACTTCTTCAAGAACATACGTGGTCTAAACCCCCCAAACCCCAACAGTACCACACACACACAAAAAAAAAAAAAAAAAACCCAGTTAGATAAAAAAAAAATCCATAAAACGTTATTATTTGTTTGGTCGGTGAGAAATTCAATGCAAAAACAGTTGCTAACGGTAAATGAAAACAGTAAAAAGTCGTTGAAAAACCGTTTTCAAAAATAACAAACTCCAAAAACGACGGCGTTTTGTAGAGAGAGAGAGAGAGACCAGAGGAGAGGAAGAGAGAGAAGCGGTCTTGGGATCGAAGGAGAAGATCTGAAGCACAGAAGGAGAAGGAGAAGAAGAATCAGAATCGCCACGCTTCTTCCTGGACCTCGCCAACACAGCCAGATTCACTTTCTCGGGTCTCCGGATCCACGACCCGCACGCCACCGGACCCTGACTCGACCCGCTTTCTTCTTCCATCTGAAAAAAAAAAATACTAACACAAATTTCTGTGTTTTTCAAAAACAGTTTTATCCTCTATCTTTTTGATGAAAGACTGTGTGTGTGTGTGTGTGATTTTTGGGGGGGTATATAATGGGTTGGTGGGGCCTACTAAAGAAACACCGTCGCAATTGGCAAACCAAGAATGTCAACTCCGTCGAGGCGTGTTGCGGTTAGAAGAAGAGATATTCCCCGAGGATGCCGCGGGAAGTGTATTATGACGTAGCTTCTTCTGTGGAGGTTTGCTCTATCATTACTTTTTTTAAATTTTATAAATAAATTTAAAATAAAATAAAAACATTTTCTATGATAGAAATTCTTCTTCTTTTTTTAATTATTTCCCACTTGTAATGATAGGATTTATAATGATTTTTTTTTTTTTTTGAGACAATAGGATTTATAATGATTGATCATTGAATTCTAAGTGAAGAGGTGGGGTTGAAAATAAAACCCAAATGCAGTACTACTCAAACCCATATTAAAATGTTATTTAAGTCGTAGTATGAGCTTATCAAAAAAAAAAAAAAATTTAAAAAGAGTAATAAGAAATTTATAAATAATATAAGAGTTGGACTTTTTTGAACTATAACTTTTTTTTATTTTTTTGCTCTTATCTTTATTTTATTCCTTACCACAAAAATTATATTAGATTTATTATTGGAATTTTATTTTGATAATAAATTTCTTTAAAATCATTGGTCAAATATAAAAACCATCCTCGAGATTTGGGTTGATGTCAAGCATTACCCATGCTTTTCAGAAATATCTATTTTTCCCCTTAATCACAAACCACACTTAATATTGTTCATTTTTCTAAACATTATTTTTTTGGTCAATTTAATTATCACAATGCAATCACACAGTGATTGTATTATGGAAATGACAAAATTTGGCTATAGACTTGATTATGGTCTAGGGCTACAACTCCCACTGAAAACATTTATATAGCTATATATTTTGAAAATCTAATCATTGGATTGTATGTTATTTGTGTTTTTAACACACATCAAATTTCATGTCAATCGAATATTATTTACTATTCGATTCATCAACATATTTTTTATAAAATTTTAAACTACAAAAATTTGAAATTTAAATAATTGAATGATGACATATCTATTAATTTTTTATCTTCTGGAAATTTGCAAGCATGAAAGATATAAGAAGAAAATGTAATTCAATAATGAATTTGTCAAAATTTCCATTAAGTAAAAAGATTTTAAGCGCAGTTGAAGTTTTAACCAAGTTTGTATCTAAAATATGTCTTTATGGAAATTATATGCATGGGAGAGTGTCCAGGCAGTAAATACTAAATAGTAGATAGATAATATCTAGAGAAGAAAAATGAAGTCGAAAAAATAGTTGGATAAAAAAAAAAGATCAAACAGTATTAAGTGTGATTTGTGTATAGAGAGCAAATTAGATAGTATTTTTTTAAAATCTGAGTAGTGCCTGATATTAGTTCGACCTTAGGATAATTTTTGTATTTACCATTTTTAGTAATTGAATTTTACTTGAAACTAGTATTATTTAAACTTTTTTGTACACAAACCTTTTTTTTTATCTATTCCTCTATTTTTTTTTTTAGAAGAATCTATTTATTTTATTCTTTACCACGAAACTTCACATCATCAACTTGTGAAGTGCGGATTTGGTGTTTGACTTTCTTTGTTGCTTTCTTAGAAAAATATAAAATGAGAAAAAAAAAAGTATGTGATAATGAAAAGAAAACTATTTTATTTTCTTGATAGCACACTTTTTTTTTTTAATAGTAATACCTATTCACCCATTACCAACCGGGAAAAACGCTATATTTTTCTAGCTAAGATTCAAGAGTTCTCATTTGCCTTCTCAAAACAAAAAAAAAGTTCTCATTTGCTATGAACAACGACTTCAAACAATAAATTTATTTAATGATTTTCGAATTATCATATTATATCCTGTAATTCTATTTGAGAATGACTGGAAGAAAGAAGAGAAAAAAAATAGTAGTCATTCCTTTTTTTAAGAATTTAGGGGAAAGGGATTGAAACAATATTAAATTCTTTTCAAATGTGAGATGGGGACCAGAATTTTAGGGATAGATGTTGTAGGGGCACAATTGCACCTGGACCCCAAAGACAACTACGGGCTCAGGCCCAATGAGCCTTAAACAATCAAATTTGTAGAATGTGGGCTTGAAATCTAGGTTAGAGGTACTGAGAACTTGATAACATGCTAAGAGTTACAAACACATGTAAATAACAAATGATAATTGCAAATAGGCCTCCTCGGACGTAAGTCGAGGATTACTTCTGTATTATTTCTCTTTCTTTCTTAAAAGTTACAATTCTTAATTTCTTTCTTCGTTCCAGACCGCCCCTTTTTTTTGGCGTTTATCCCCTTTAAATACTTCTTTTCCTGATGCTTTATCTACGTGTTGCTCCAACCCCCTCCCTCCTAGATATTTCTTTTCTTAGTGCCTTTGAATAGTGACCAGAAGTTTCAGTTCTACTGTTCAGGGGTCACTTCCCCATTAATGCGGCCAGGAAGGTAGGTGCAGAGTCTTTAATGTGGAGGTGGCAGCTTTTGCTTTTGGTATTTTTCTAACACCGGTATACCTCGAAGGTTCAGAGTTTTCCCCTTTTAACCAACAGTCTTTCTGGAATATTGTCTTGACCTTCATAGTGAAGCTCCTAGTTCTCCTAGGTCTATCCGAGGAGAAACTTACCCTTGGATGTGTCCTCGGACCCTCGGCGTATGGGCCGATTCGCAGTACTAACAAATTCTTAGCCCAAGAGCAGGTCGGCCCTCCTTGCTACAGTCCAAAGGCCCATATGCCCACTTGGATCTTTTTACTCCCCACAGATGTTCTATACTACTATTTAAAGGGCTTTTCTTATTTGGGATCTTCATTTTTTTTTTTTCAAAAATGCCACTATACTCTTATGTTTAAGTAGAGACAAAACTCAGGGAATGTCTGGTTTGGTGGATTTTAGGGAGGATGAAAAAAAAAAGTGAAAAATAAGAGAGAAAATGAGTGGGAAGGGTGTTTGGTTGAGAGGGAAAGGAGGAGAGAAAAGTGATGAGGCTCACAAGTTTTCTCTCCTCCCCTTTAAAATACAATCTCTCAAAATTGGAGAGAAAATTAGAGTGAATTTGGTTTTTTTTTTCTTTTTTTCTTTCTTTGGTTTTGTTAGGTGGTGGATTCTTCTTCTTTTCCTTCTTTTTTTTCTTAATTTTTATTTTTATTATTTTTTTAAGAAAACACTTTTAGACGATTTCTTATACTATTTTTAGTAATGTCCACTTCTATCTATACACAATTTTTTTTTTAAAACTATAATGTTTTACCTTTTGTTTTATTTAAGAGGGACATGATGGTAAATCTATACAAACTTTATTTTCAACCAAACTAAAAAGTTTTTCATCCCTCCACTTTTCCACCCTCTCAACCAAACACAAATGAAAAACTAAAAACTTTTCTATCCTTCCATTTTTCCATCTTCCCTCTATTTTCTATCCTCTCACTTTTTTATCCTCCCAACCAAACGAACTCTAAAGTACAATCCGGTAGAAATACATCTCTAATTTTCACTAAAACATTGCGTAAAAAATATGGTTATTATATTGTTGATTTTCAAATTTTTTTTATCCGCTTATAAATTAGATTTTTAAAATAAAAATTATATATACAAAATAAAAACATAGGTTTTTTTTTCTACAAAAAAAGCCTCTATCACATGTACAAAGCGTGTGTAATGAGGCCAGTTTCTATTAACCTTTAAGGAAAAATCAAACATACATGTGGGGATGAAATTTGGTTATACAATGGAAAACCGCAACAAAGACTTAAAATTACTAACTAAAATGGTCAACTAGTAAAAAAGAATACCTTAGACCAACCAATACCATCCGAATGGGAGTGGCTAAGAAGATTCCAATGGTTAAATCAAAAAATCAATGAAGAAGATGATTGGTGAAAGACGAATACAATGCATAATAAAAAAAAAATGCAAGGCATACTTGGTCTGGCTGAGTGAACGTGTATTTAATTATTTATGTAGTATTTGGGAGAAGTTTTGACAAAAAGTCTCCCTAGAACCGAATTGCCATAAAACTTGCTAATAAGCGGCCTACAGGCTACAACTAATTGTCTCCTCAAGTTTTTTTTTTTTTTTTTTGAGATAGTTGTCTCCTCAAGTTGACTGAAGAGTTTTGTGTCGATTTAGCATCTTGATCAACCTAAAACTAGGCAATACGCATACTAGTTGGTTGTCACCTCAAGCTAGATAAAGGGATGTATCAAGGACTTATTGTGGAGTGTGGACTATAAAAAGTTGAAAGTCATATTTATTATCTTATTAAATGTCTAATAGCTTTTTTTTTATTTTTTTATTTTATACATGGTAGAATTTTACTCTAGCCTTTGTCCCTCGTACCCCACAAGTAAGGGTGGCAAAATTGGACACGACCCGAGAACCTGACACGACACGACATGAAATTAGCAAGTTATGGGTTTAAGCTTAATGAGTTCGTGTCATGTTCGGGTTGACACGATGAACCCGTTTGATAAACGGGTTGGGTTAGGGTTCAACTTATGGAACCCGTTTGACCCGTATAACCCGTTCAATTAAATGAAATTTTACCAATATACCATTCAAACTATAGGTATATAAACTTATTAATTGTTGTAGTTTATTTTCTTTGATGTATTGTGATTGATTATTTATGATATTGAGATATGCTTTAGTTTCAAATGATTATTTGTGATATAATTACTTATTAATTCTGAATTTTATATTTAAAATATTTATTTGTTTGTTTTTCTATAAATGTTTTTCTTCATTTTGATAAAATCAGATAAACAGGTCGACACGATTGACCCGTTTAATAAATGGGTCGTGTTAGGGTTGAGAAATCTTGACCTGTTTAATAAACATGTCGGGTTAGTGTTGAACCATATAGTCGGATACGTATGAGTTGACACGACACGAACCCGACCCATAAACACGAATTGCCACCCCTACCCACAAGCACTTATACTTGTGAAGTGACCATCATACCAAGGGTGTGCGGTGGTATTAAATATCTAATAGCTAAAAAATAACAAGTATTAACAAGTAAAAAAAAATCAAAGAGAGAGAGAGAGAGCATCCAAGATCCCAAACAATCATTTAGGTGTGTGTAGCTAAATAACATAATAGCACCCTAATCCCGATGTCCAAACTAATAGATTTGGGTCCTAAACACTACGCAATCAAAGTGTCATGCCAAATCCAATATAAGTTAGGTAGTTATTTTAGATTTTCGGTTCTTTGAGGTAACTTTCAATTTCAAACAAGCTAGTTTTCTGTTCTATATTTTTTGTTTGATATAAATTTTGGATCCAAACTTCCAAATCTAATATATATAATTAAAGATATTTATTATTTTAAGGGGGACATGGCCCTTTTAGACTTATAAGTAGCGGGGCTAGGAATTTGTCTTTTGGGAGGCCAAGCAAAAAATAAGATGATTAACTATTTTTTCCATAGATATATATATATATATATATATATATATATATATATATATATATATATATATATATGAGTGCAACTTTTGTCCAATGCCTCTAGTATACTAGACCCATTGCGATCATGATACTTGTCCATTTTTTGATACGTGTCATGATCGCAGTTAGTCTAATGTCATAGAATACTGGACAGTATATATATAACATTCTATTTTAGGAAGATTTTTATTGAAAATTGAAAAAACTGTCAAAAAGTTTGACAACTTGTTAGGGGCGATTTTTGCGCGTAACCATGTGCCTTCCACTAGAGGGGTTACTTTGTTAGGTCCAAATTTGTTTTAGGGAGTTCAACCCAAAACTCGACATTGGGTCACATAGACCAATAACTTTCAGTGCATTTTTAAGCTTACAAAATAGATAAAACCCAAAGTCTAAGAATCGTGATAATGGTTTAAATAAATAAATAATATGTTTAGTGGAATAGATTTAATTAAATGATTAGTTGAACATCATTATTATGTATATTAAGTGATATCCAATATTAGAAAGTAATTAATTAAATGTCATATATCTAGTGAGATGAATCCAAAATAGTTCATATCCAGCTACAAGTCATGGTTCATGTTCAACATAATAAAGTATGTTCAGCAATAGTCTATGTCCAAATAATATATGTCAAATAGTTTATATTCAACTGTGGTTCATATCCAAATAATATATATATTCAGCTATGGTTTATGTCCAAATATTACATATCCAATAATGGTTCATGTCAAAGTAATATATGCCCAATAGTAGTGAGATGGATTCAATTTATTATTACATATGTTCATTAGTAAAATATTAGTGAATCCATGTTTTAATAGTAAGAGATTAACGGAGTAATTTGCATTTTGTGGTATAATGATAATGAAACAATACGTACTCAATAATGTAACTTTATAGATTAAGAAATAAGTGGTCTCAATTATAACATCACTTTATATGGCATGTGGGTCTAGCCTATAACATTACACTTTTTTTCCTTTATTGGGTTATTGAATTTTTTTTTAAAAAAATATTATACTCTTCATTTTTTTTCCCAGCGTGAACAAAATTTTCAAAAAAATTTAGATAGAACAAGAGCAGTAAAATAACCCTAAAAAAAAAAAGAAAAAGTGCAGTAAAATAAAATATGTATAACCTTACAATTTTTTATTGTTTTTTTTTTTTGGGGGTCAAAAAGGACTCTGAACTGAGTTTCCAATTAATTCAGATATACACAAATCATTCGCTTTCCTTACTCATACCTTCGAACTCGTCCAGTCGTACTCACTGCTGCGCTCTCCGATCTGCCACTCCACCTCCATGACTTCTTCTCCTTTCGATTTTTGAAGTTCCGAAGCTAAGCCGAAACCAAATCCGACCCGAGTTGGTAGCTGAGACTGTCGTCTTTGTGAAATGGGTAAAACAACATCCTCTCTTCTTCTTATATGCAATCGTTTGATTATTAGAGCAAGCCTTCCATTTCGTGGTTTACTTCTTATCATTATTGTTCTACTATTAGAGAAAATGCGAAAACCCCGTATCAGAACCAGAATCAGTTGTTGAAATCAGTGAGAGATCACTGCAAATCTGGAACCTTTAAGAATCTTGATCATGCTTTAGGCCTGTTTGATACAATGCTTCACATGCACCCTTTGCCTTCCATTGTCGAGTTTACTCAATTGTTGGGTGCCATTGCAAGAATGAAGCATTACTCTGTAGTCGTTACTCTAATCAAACGAATGGAATCATTCGGAATCTCTCCCAATGTTTATACTCTCACTGTTTTGATTAATTGCTACTGCCATCTGAACTGGGTCGATTTTGGTTTCTCTATCATAGCAACAATTTTGAAACTTGGATATCAACCAAACCATATAACTCTAACCACTCTTGTCAAGGGGCTTTGTCTTAGAGGTAATATTTCTGGAGCTGTGAGGTTGGTAGAAGAAATGGAGAACAAAGGGTACCAACCTAATGCAATTACTTGTGGGACGATAGTAAACGGTCTGTGTAAGAATGGCCAAACTGGTGTGGCTATTAAGTTGCTCAGGATGCTTGAAAAAAGGAATTTTGAACAAAATGTGGTGCTTTATAACATGGTCATTGACAGTTTATGTAAGGACAAATTGGTAACTGAGGCTTTGAACCTTTTATCAGAAATGATGAGTAAAGGCATTCAGCCAAATGTTGTCACTTACAGTTCCTTAGTTCAAGGACTATGCAATTTTGGTCGGTGGAGGGAGGCTGCTACCTTGTTGAATGAGATGGTTCAAAGGAAGATCATGCCAAATGTGCAAACCTTCAACATATTGGCGGACACACTTTGCAAGAAAGGGATGTTGACTGAGGCAAAAGAAATTTTTGAAGTGATGATTCAAAGAGGCATTGAGCCTGACAAATTCACTTACAATTCTTTGATTGGTGGTTATTGTTTGCAAAACCAAATGGATGAGGCAGTTAAGACGTTTAATATGATGGTTGAGAAGGGTTGTTCACCATATGTGTTTAGCTTTACCATATTGATAAATGGATATTGCAAAAATAAAAAAATTGATGAGGCAATTTGTATCTTTCATGAAATGTCCAACAAGGGAGTGATTCCAAATGTTGTGACTTACAGCACTCTTATCGATGGGTTTTTCAAAGTGGAGAGACCCCAGGCTGCACTGGAGCTATTCCATAAGATGCGAGCTTGTGGCCAACATCCAAATCCCCAAACCTATGCCATCTTGTTAGATGGATTTTGTAAAAATAGACGAACTGCTGAGGCAATGGCATTGTTTCAGGAGATGGAAGAAAAAAAGTTGGACCATAATATTGTGTTTTACAACATCTTGATTGATGGTTTCTGCAATGTTGGGGAACTTACAACTGCAAGAGAAATCTTTAGTGGTCTTCCTGCAAAAGAGTTGCAACCGAATGTTCAGACTTACAATATAATGATCAAAGGATTTTGCAAGAATGGACTGGTTGAAGAAGCGAATGAGCTGCTTGAGAAAATGGATAGCAACGGTTGTTCACCTAACGAGCGCACGTATAACACAATAATTCAAGGGTTATTGCAACATAGTGAGACATCAAAGGCAGTGAAATATCTCAAGATGATGGTTGACAAGGGATTTTCAGCAAACGCAACAACTGCTGCCATGTTTATTGACTTGCTGTTGTCTAATCAAGTAGATGAAAATATTCAAGAGCTGCTTCCAAAGTCTGGGTGAAGGTTATTTAGTTTCTCAATATCAAAGAAAACTTTTATATTTCAACCTATCACTAGTCATTATGTGAGTGGTATATTTGCTTTGAGTAAAATTCTATACATTTTATGAGATGGTATTTCTTTTCATTTATGTGCCCAAGCAAGTGAGCTTATTGAGAAAATGGATGGGGAAAATTGTTCACCTGATAATTGCACATACAACACAATCTTCCAAGGTTTACTGCAACACAATGAGACGTCAAAGGCTATGGAACTTGTTAAGATCATGGTTAACAAGGTGTTCTCCGCAGATGCGACCACTGCAACCATGTTGGTTGACTTGCTATCATCTAGTCATGCTGATAAAAATATTCAAGAATTGCTTCAGAAGTTTGTGTGAAGGTTTTTTAGTTTATCAAGATCAATATCAGGGGCAACTTTCATATTTTTACTCATCACAACTCAATATGTAAGTGACGTGTATTGGCTTCATATAAATTCTATAATTTTTACAAGCTGATATATCTTTCCATTTATGTTGATAAGACTATTTGTTCCTTTAACAGTTTTATCTTTTGTTGCAATTTCGTCGTGCACTCATTTTATTGCTTTAAACCTAATTTCACCAATATTGTTTTTCAAATTTTGGTTGATTGGCAGTTGCTAAGTGTTATCCTGTAAAGTGTGACATTTTTGTAGTTATATGTCCATTGGCTACTCGAATTATTGTTTTTGAGACTCACATCTAGTGATTCCCTTCCAATGTTTATAGATCATCTTCTCTTATGTACATAGTATTGAGTTTTCTTTGTACTTTGTTTGCTGCTTTGTGTCCTTTTTGCATGAAGTAATCCTTTTATTTTCAATAAAAAATTTCTTATTATGAAAAAAAGTCTAGCTGTTGCATGTTAAAATGTAATTCAATAAACTATATATTATGCTTAAACGTTATATGTTATTCTCTATGATAAGGTGCAGTGAATGCCTTACTCATATTTCTAAGCTGAACATAGCCTACTTTCATAGGAACCTATTTAGACCAGTGTAGCTTGAATAGCTTCTCAACTTAAGGAAGTTGCTTCTTTCTCCATCAACTTGAAGATAGGAAATTTAGATTTCATTCTGGTACAAAAGCAACTTGATAGTTTGTTGATCATGAAATACAGTGTCAATATCTTTAATGAATGTGGTAGATGCTTTAATGGAGCAGCAACAGGACCCCTACAAAAAAGAAAAAGAAACATGAAAAGCTGTTTTTTATTTGGCATGTAACAGAAAAAGTGCTGACATTGGAGCTTGACTAGTGGTTGGAGAATATTCAATATGCTATGGTTGTTATTTTGAAAAGTTAATGAGTTTTAGCTCAAATGACACTTCCTCCTCCTTTAATTATGGGATGGAGGGTATTGGGTTCAAGATCCACGAGGTGTGTGTGTAACTTATCAATAAAAACAGTTTGTTATTATGAGGAACAGATTTGGCATTTTGTAATGTTAGGAAGACTAGTTACTTAGGGTCCGTTTGGATACAGCTTATTTTGCTGAAAACTGAAAACTGAAAATACTGTAGCAAATAATTGAAAAACGCGGGTTGATTATTTTTGGTCCGAGCACTGTAGCTCAGCTGAAAACGCGTCTTTACTTTTTTTTTTTTTTTTTTCCTTCTATTAACTTCTCAGTCCTCACCCACACTACCTAACGCCTGCGTCTTCGAGAATAGAGTTCCACGCCCGCCAGAGAAAGGAAGAGAGGAAGAACTACATCGGTCTAACGCCAGCGAAGAGCTCAAAATGTAAATCCACAAGGAAAGCAACCCAGTCTGACGCCGGCGAAGATCGGGTCCCTCGGTGGTGGTGGATGCGTTTGATTGGCGGTGGATTTGATGGGTTTTCTGGGTAGATCCATTTGATCGGTTGTGTTTGCTGGGTTTGACCGGTTTGATGGGTTTGATTTTTTTTTTTTTTTCACATGGGTTTGATTTTTTTTTTTCACATGATTTTTATTCATATGGTTTTGGTTTCACTATTTTGATCTTCTGTTTTGATGGATTTGCTGGGTTTGATGAAATTCTGGGTTTGATCGGTGACGAACACGAAGAATGGGTTTGCTGGGTTCATCATGTTCTGGGTTTGAGAATGGGTTTGCTGGGTTTGATCGGTGAAGAACACGAAGAATGGGTTTGCTGGGTTGATTATGTTTTGGGTTTGAGAATGGTTTGCTGGGTTCGATGAAGTTCTGGGTTTGATCGGTGAAGAACACTAAGAACGGGTTTGCTGGGTTCATCATGTTCTGGGTTTGAGAATCACAAAGCTGGGTTTCGATGAAGTTTTGGGTTTGATCGTTGAACGGGTTTGCTGGGTTTCGATGAAGTTTTGGGTTTGCTGGGTTTGCTGCTTTTGGTTTTGGGTTTGAAGTTTTGGGTTTCGATGAAGAACACGAAGAACGCACGGTGCGTTGAAGGAAAAAAACGCTACGCGTTTTCAGCTCAGTCTTGCGTTTAATTGGAAGCAACTGTAGCAGTGGGTCCCACGGATATACAAACGCCAAACGCAAAACGCTCTCTTTAGACGCTATCCAAACGCCACCTTAGTGAATAGCTTATTTACCTAGCAGTTTACTAGCCATTTAAGTAACCTCTTATGATTGTCTATGTAAGGGGCTCTAATATAATATTTCTGGTTTTTGGAATTTTTTAGAAGAATTGCATGCAGCCTGACCTTTAGGTGTGATACTCAAGAATACTAATATATACTTGGTTCATAACTTCATATAGCTTCTTTCTCACTACAGCTAGCTCTACTATGTTTCAACCATTATTCAAAGCTAACCTATCACAGACTGCTAGTTGTCCAAATCAGATGTGACCATCCAACTTGGACTTTATATGCGAAAGACCCAATATTTATTTGCAAAATGGACGATTGTCGCGTGTCACACAAAAAAAGGGTTCTGAACAGTTGTGAAATGAAAGTAGGGGAAAATGGAATTAGTTTGATGCTTTTATGAAATGATAGAAAGTTTATTTGCAATTGGTGATATCATGTGGGAAGGGGAGGAGGTGCCAGACGGCCAGTTTATTTGCAACATAATGCTGAAATATTGTGTTCCAGTAGTGAATCCGAAGGATCTAAAATCAATGATATCCAAACACCAAAACCATATATTAGGGAGTTTAGGGTTCCAAATACATTCAAATACACGAACAAAAAACCGCAAATGAAAGGAAAGAAAGAAGACAATGAAGTTTGAAATTTCAAACTAAAACAAGTTAGAGTTCACAACTTGCCAATCTTGAACATCATGGAAGCAGTCTTGAGCATCGTCTTCGCTAACATCGCCTCTGAACTGAAAAACGAGAGAGAGAATGCAACATTTTTTTTTTCAGCTTTTATACTATAACTTGTTCTATCAGTAATCGGTAAGCCACTAAAACTCAGTTAAACAGACAAGCTTAAAACATTTAGAATTAATGGTCCAGATATGAGTGGGTACCGTAGAATGACCCTTGTTTTTAAAGCTGAAGTCGAACGGTTACATATATGCCACGTAGCTTTGTTTGACGCAAGTCACTTGCCAACACAATCGCGTGCAACGGAAGAGAAAGAGACCAGGCTCCACACATATACATAATATATACTGTGGCTTTTGGAAACCCTAACTCCCACTGTGTCACTCTCTCTTCAAGCCAAGGTACTCTTTCTCTCTGTGATTTTGATATTGATTTTGTTTTTAAGTTTTGGATTTAGCAGCTCTGTTGAAGTATTAGTCTGATTCTCAACTGTTCCTATTTGGTGTTTAGTCTAATAAAGTTTTTATTTCTTCCGAGTTGATATCCATTTCCTGCATAGTATATATGCGATATAGCCTAGGTTCAGTTGGGAGTATCTGATTAAGTTCCCAAGGATTATGGAATTTGGGGGGAAGTGCTATTTGAGCTAGAGCTCATTTCATCGGTTTAGCAATCAAATTATCAAACTAGGCATTTAGATTTAGTGAAGGGCTCTTGCTTTTCTATTTTTTAGATAAAGAAGAATTTGTGGTGAAAATTTAAAAGTGATAAACCTCACCTGCAATTTTTGAGCTTCAGAGGTCAGGTCACCATGTTTTTTTATGCCAACATGGTTTATGTACACATATTTTAGGTGAGATTGTGTATATAGCCTATGTACACGAAGTTCCCTTCTATTCCTTGATAAATGAGAAAATTCAGAAGGAAAGGCATGCTTGTATATACAATTGGAACATAAATCTTTAGTGTCCGCTTTTCTTTACTTCCAAAAATACCCTATTATTCAATTGATTAAAAGTGAGTTAGCAACAAGACAAATTAAGGATATAATGGTTTTTGGGAAATTTAAAATTCAGTTTCAAATTTTATAAATTAGGGAATATACTTAAACTATACCTACTTGCAGTTACAATATATATATATATATATATATATATATATATATATATATATATATATAAGAGCCTCTAAATCCACACATAGTGCATGTGAATAGGGTAGTTTATTTTACTTTATCAGAATAGGTTCTATCAACCTCCAACATGGTATTTACTAGTTGGCTTGTTAACTTGGCATACCTATTGTGTTAAAACAGATACTTTCTCATGCCATTAGCCTAGGTAACACGAGGATAGGAAGGTCTTCCAAGTCCAATTGCTTAATAAAGCAGGGTACATAGCTTCCAATGATTAACCTAGTGAGAAAGTGAAAAGGGAAAATGAGCAGCGCCGCCAAAAACAATGGCACCAATGTAGGAGCAGGAGGAGGTTTCATGTCCAAAATGGATCACTTCCTCTACAGCGGGGACAAGAAGCATGGCGCGGCTGGCATTGCTGTCCTTACTGTCATCTTTGGCATCCCTTGGTACTTCATGAACCGAGGTTTATACTTTCTTTTCTACTGCTGCGTTTTGATTTGGCAACAAAAATAAATAAAATCATTGTTTGGTTGCTGTGAAAATTGCTGGATTGTTAGGGATTATGGAAATATATGGAAAGCATGACTCTTCTAACCTCTCCTATTTTTCATCTAATTAGGACTGCTTTATATTGGATTGAGAATTTCACTACTCTATATTGGATTAGGTTTTAGAGTCTGTACTTAAGGGAAAATTGTGATATTTACCCGATAAATATTATAGATGCAATATGAACTTAATGATTCACATATTGTTACCACTTAGAAATAGTGTCACAAAAAAGAAGAAGAAAGTTATAAGATTGATGCTATCTATGTTAGTTATTACTCTCAACTGTTGTGCAAATTGTCCGCATTTGATTAATTATCTTTGACAAGTACTCTTCCCTAATTATATTTATGGCTGGAAATATATGCACAGAATTAAAAATATAAAAACTAGTTTAGTGTTTTGTTGCCAGGAGATTGGTACATTAGATTATACTCAACAAGAAATTATTATTATTTAAAAAAAAAAAAAAAAAAAAACTTTAAAATGCAACAACGGAAGTACACATTTCAATCTAATACTAGTCTGCACTTTTTAAATTCGATGTTAGCTAAACTGATTTGCATTCATTACCTTTGTTTCTTTGCTTATGTTTTAGCCTGCCACTGTAGACGAAGATGTTTCTTTATTCCAACATATAATTGCTACTTGCTCTCTAGTAAAATGTAAAAACCTTGAGTGCTGGTAAGTGGTAACTGCAATCAGTGAGATGCCTTCCCATGTTTAGTATCTCATATACTTGAGAATTCCTAACATACTAAGTAGTGAGATGTTCATATACATTTGAATCTTATGCTCACTTACGCACTACTAAATTCCTTTGTTATTGAGCATTTAAGCCAAATGGGCTGTTTTGGAACTCAAACAAATGTTGATTATTTATTGTTGTTGATTAGACTAATATAAAGTCCCAAAGTTCCTGTAGATGTTTGCATTTGATTGTAATCTCTTTCTCCTAGACCATTCCTTTTGGTCTCATTGAGCTTTTGGCTCTTATATGCAACTGGGTTGCTAAGTTATACAGGTGCTATGTATGACATAGTCTGATCCATCCATGCGTGCTCCATATGGCTTAGTGTGATTTGGCTAACGCAATAAGGGTTCATCAATCATCATCTGCTTCAGACTCTCAAAGGCTCTCTTACACTCTTCCAATCAGTGCAATGCCACTCTTTGAATTTAGCAATCCTCTTCGAGAAATTTATGAAAAATCTTCAGTTATAGTTCATGAGCTCTAAAATTGATCTTAGCCACTCTTTGATGGCTATAGTGCCGGTCCAATATCATAGGAATTGGATCTCCATCTGTCCAAGGAGCATTTCTTATTCGTCATACAGAGGCGAATCTTCCCGTAATACCTTAAAAATGGTCCAGTGGTGGCTACATGGTCATTTATGGGATAGTTATATCCCACAATCAGTAAATCACCAATGGTCCAAGTATGGGTAGAGTAGCTTTCTTTATAGAAGATACCAGCATTAGAGGATGCTAGCAGTCCATTGTACAGGTAATAACATTATTGACCACCAAGGTGAGTGGTCCAATGGTAAAGTCTTCCAATGTGGTCTGGTCGGGGTTAACATCCTGAGTTTTGAATCTTTATGGGGTTGAGGTTAAGGCATTAAGCTATGCCTGAACCCCCCCTGAGGGAGCTCACTTGTCCTCCAATCCCCCATCGCCCTAACTAGGCTTCTTAGGCTTTGGTTCCTCAGCGAGTAGGTGCTGCTATGATTGCGCCTAGGCAAGATCTTCTACAAACTGGTTACTTCCCTTACCCATTTTTCTTGAGCCAAAAAAAATAAATTAATACCATTACTATATAAGCAAGCATTGCCTTCCCCGTGGCTGCAAATTCTCATTATCACAGATTGCCTCCTTTCAAATTGCAATGTTTTGGTCCAGTGTTTGTAGATTTCTGTAAACCGTCTTTTAATCTATACAATTAACAATTTCTAATTGAATTTGTACTTTGGACTATGGTTGTTATGTGTTACTCATATTTTTAAATTAGTATGAATTGTGCTATGCGACTTCATTTACCTCTTTGATAATTGCTAAGAAGAAAAATCAATTCTTTATACTAATGTAGGAAAAATTGGGAATTTGAGGTTGTTAAGGTTTTGGAGGTTCTGTGGATCTAGGGTTTAGAATTGTCAAAAAAAGGTTAGGGCTCAAAATTTGAGAGGGTTTGATGAGTTTTTTTTTTTTTTGGCTATATGATAAAGAACATGGGTTTTTAAGATTTTTGATCAATAAGAGGAAGGACTTGAATTGGGGTTCTAAGAAATAAGGAAAATTGACAAATTTATAGTGTTCAAGGGCTGTATGAACATTATTTGTGAACAATACCACAAGAAAGAATAAAGGAAAGAGGGAAGAAAATGGGAGGGCGAAAAAGGAACAATTAGGCCAATGTGTCTCAATACTCACTAATATTTTTATTAATCAGCTACATCTATATTTTTTTTTTTCGTATACATTGAACATAAATATGTATAATAACTCTTTCTTGCAGTGTTAGGATTCCTAATTTGACTAGTTAACTGAAAAACCTAATAAGGTAGTAATAACTAATTAAAGACTAACTTGGATTCAAAGAAAATAAAATCTAAGATACCTAGGATGTCCTATAGAATTTTAGATTCAATCAAATTATCAAAATGCCCTTAATTTTTACAGTTTTATCCTTGAATACAAAATTGACCATATTTTATTAAATAAAAACCCAACTTGTACTTTTAGAATCACGTGACTTGTACTTCAATTGAATTTTATACGTAGATCCCATAAAATAAAATCTTGAATGGACAATTTATGTAGTAGAAATTTAATCTTCCATGACTGCATTATATATGTTCTTCCTATTAAAATTATTGAAGCACTATTCTATGGTAGGAGTAAATGTCAGGCTCGGAATATATCTGGGACCCATTTCAGTATGCTAATTGTGGTTTAAAAGTATTGGAAACTTGTAATAGTGGTCTCTTTTTTAGTGTTTCATGTAGTGCAGCTCATTCATGCATTATAACCTGTGTTGCTTATATGAAAATTAATGAGACTATTGTCATGTTAGTGTTTCTTACTGTTAGTTACTTAGTGTTTCTTACTGTCTGTTACAACACTTATTGGCCCAAATTATCTTGTTGTACCATGTGAAAGTATCTTTGACAAATGGAGGTTATAGGAAGAAAATTAATGAGACTATTGTCATGTTAGTGTTTCTTACTGTTAGTTACAACACTTATAGGCCTAAATTATCTTATTGGCCTATATCTCAACAACCTACTTAGGCGGATGATAAACCAAAACAAGGAAACATTTGCAGCATAACCAAGCTATAACTAAACACTGCAACAATAGCTTCTCAACATTTTCATTCCACTGCCCTTGAACATACAACAGCATTACATAATAACTACTTAAAATCTTTCCTAAAGCTGAAGTCTTGCACATAGAAACATTAGAGGACACTTGTGGACTCCGTGGAAACATAGCTACAATAGGTGCTTTGCTAACCTACAACAAGAGTGGACTTCAAACTTTCTATTTTCCATTAAATTCCAAACCTTGTCAACCTCCCCTCCAAGATGAACCTTCACTGAATCTAACAATTAAGAAAAGGAAGGCATTAATTCTAGCTCCCCCAACTCTGCTCTGTTCAGCAAATCTTTAGCTATGATGAATATTCTCCAATGCAACCAAATAAAAAGCCAATTTGGTAATCTTACCAAATTTGCCTACCAGATCCTTATAATGTTAGAAATACAAAAACATTGACCTTGCAAGTTGTAATTTTTTTGAATCCATCAAAGTTTAGGTTTTAGAGCCAAAATACTTACATCTAGCCAAAATAAGGAAGATAGTTATCTATATTTTGCTAAGCAAACCGAGAATCCATGTTTTGTGCATTTTAGTTTTAAAGTTAGTTTGAAGGACTTTGCAACAACTATTGTAACATGAAGTATCTTAGTTGGATTTATTAACTGGTGTCCAGTTAGTGTTGGACTCGAAGTATAGAGTGCCTTCCAAATGCATATATTATGGAAGAGTCATTGTGGTAAGGTGATTTCCTTGTAGCAGTTAAAAGGTATATGTTGTGCAGATCAATAAACTGAAAAGGTTCAGGGGCATTAAGGAATTGGTAGTGGTAGCCTACTTTAGTAAAATTTGGAGAAAGAAGCTTTGGGTGAAACTGTATTCATTACTTGTTAAAAATGATGCCATTTATTTAGCAGAGAAGATACATAATAGGTTTTTGTGTATTTCTATTGACAAACAAACCTTAATCAAGCAGAAAGCAAGCATTGCACTGTGCTTTTAAGAGTGTATACATATTCTCTCTTTGTCATAACTTTGCTTTCTTTTTGACAAATTTTCATATCTCTACTGATTGGAGCAGAGCTTAAGCAGAAAGCTGGTTCATATATTGGCTGGGATTTTTTTCATGGTTTCTTGGCCAATTTTCAGGTATTGCTTCCCTCTGTATATGAAATCCTAACTGGTTTTATTCATAAAAAAATACTAGTGGTTTGAACTGCCGTTTTCCTTAACCACTTCAGCTGGTCATTTTAATCCTAGTATAGCACCACAACAGAGGCTCGGTACTTTGCTTGTTTAGTTCCTCTTGTGTATTGTTTGAGGCTTGTCATCCGCGGCCTCTCATTGGCTTCTGATGAAGGGCTCATAAAATCTGTCACTCGAGAAGGAAAACCAGCGTAATTTTTTCAGTCATCATTACAAAGCTATTTGGATTTTTTGTGACAATAGAGACAAGTAATTTCACTTCAATATCAATATTTTTGCAGGGAGTTGCTTAGAGGTCCTTTGTATTATGTTCTGATATTGATTTTATGTGCTCTTATCTTTTGGCATGTCTCCGGTTGGAGTGATCTCGCTGGCAATGATGTGTGGTGGTGATGGTAATACTTCTTCCATCATCCAAATTCAGCTGCCCCCGACTCCTTCCAGTTACTAATTTTCAACTTGGTGGCTTATGGGTATTGCCAATATCATAGTTAGAAGATTTGGGTCCTTGAAGATTCCTTATAATCAGCAGAAGAGTTGGGCAGGTAACATATCCATGTTTATTTTTGGATTCCTGATTTCCATCAGCTGAGTTTGAAACCATCATTGTGGTCAACCAAATAGGTTATCAAAATTTAGATTGCTTTGTATGGATTTTGGCATTGACATGAAAATTATCTTTATAATGTAGGATGCTGCAATACTATTCAGTTCTGGGATATTTACATTTGGATTGGGTCCAAACAGTGCAAAAGGTCGCTCTAGTTTCTTTGGTGGCAACTGTGGTGGAGTCCCTTCCAACGACGGAGGTAGTAGATGACAACATATCTGTTCCTTTAGTAAGCATGGCAGTGGCGTTTTCGATGTTTGGTTATTAGCTTGTTGCACCCTTTTTTTCTCTTCCCCTTCCATTAGTCCCATTATTGATATGTTTAGTTTTTCATTTTTTGTCTATTGCGGGTATCCTTAAATGCCCTTTAAATCATTGCCTCTGTGAAATACGTGTTAATATAATGAAATTAATTAAACAAATACAAAGCTTCTCTTTTATTCTTGATCCCAATGAACCCGTGATCACATAGTTTATTACTTCACTGTCTTGAGTTTCAATATGAATCCTATTGCTTTATTTCAGATTTAAGGACCCTTGCTTCAACATGATTCAACAAAATAGTCTTATTCCAAACTATTTGGACTTGACCATGTGGAGTTCATCTGTTTGTTTATAACCCTTTTAATTTTGTATTTTCATGTACAGCTTATCTATATGACTGTTTGATTTGTACCTTTTCTTTTTAGTGTTCTTGAATACTCCTGTTTCTTATTGCTTCATCTCATACAAATGGGGGTATTCCAGACCATTTTCCCCCCATAATTTGATAGTAGACAAGCAAGATGTCCACTGGGCTAACTCTTTTGCTTATTAGACCATCATGTTTTTTAGGCAGTTTTTGTCTCGTACGTAATGAGAAAAGATGAACCAAGTACAGAAAGCAAAATAGTTTAAGGTTACTTTTAAATCAGTCCCTTGTTTTTCAATACTTGCAATATCGATGTCAAAGTGCTCCATTCATCATGGTTTGTCACGTTTTCACTCTTAATTAATCTGCCTAAAATTGACGTTTTTATATTTTTTTTCTATCCAAAATTTCATTTTTGTTTACGTTAACACTTAACGTAATATTTTAACGGATGTTAATAGAAGGACTACATTGATATTGCTGTCATAGTGGAAGATGTAAGTTGTAAGGTTTTGAAAGTTCAGGGACTGATTTAGAAGTAACATCAAATTTAGAGAATGTAAATAGTATCTTAGTCTATTTCTTATAATGAATTAATAATGTAATAAGCACAATGTGATTGCACCCAAAGTTGTTGAAAAAAAACGCGTTACACTGAGCCATATATATCTTTGCTACAGGCACATGGAACAAGCTTATCGAAGCCTTTAATCCCATAAATCTTTGGCTCATTTATAATGGTTCAAAGTTCAAACCTTAGATAATTGATCATAAGTACAAAACCTTTTTTAAAGGGAGGGGATTTTGAGATTGAGAGGACATGCCATGGCATTTAATTTGGGCTATTCTGGCCTGTCACAATAAACTACAAGCTTCACCTAATGTTTGTTTAAATAAGCCGAAGTACTTCTGTGTAGCTGATCTTTGTCAAAGTTTAAAGCCCAAACCTAAGCTTGTGCAAAACTAACTGCAAGCCAGGCCTGACTCCAATGGAACTTCAGTCACTTTAAGCCCAATTGGTTTGTTATAGTTTAATTCATTCTCAAAATAGTCGAAGCCAGTTTTGAGTTCTTGTTCAACCCCATAAAGATTAGGATAAGCAACATCAACTCTTTTTTTTCAGACCATCTCATAATGCCTTCATGAAAAGAAGGTAAAGCTTGGTTTTTATACCACAAGAATTTAGGTCTTGAAATCGAGACCAAATTAGTCTAATGCAAGAAATAAAGGAAGAAAGTCTAAAACATTAGTAAGGTCATTGGCCACCAGCGATTCGATGTTTAAATCAGATTTCTTTCTTTCTTTCTTTTAGTGGATAAATGGGTTATACTCAAAAGGTATATATATTTTTACTTCATGTTCACCTCCTTTTAAGGTTGTAGTGCTTATTACTTTTTGGGAAAAAGTTAACAAATACATTAAAGGTATTGGTTTTGGAAATATTTTTAGAAAATTTTATGGTAGGAAAAAAAAAAACTGATTTTTTTGACAATATTTCTCATGAACATGGTACTAAAACTTTCTTAAAATGGTCCATTAATAAATATCCTAAGGAAATACAAAAAAAAAAAAAAAAATACAGACAAATAAATAAATTCCTAAGGACGCTCTATTTTCTTTTGGTCCATTTTCATACATGAGTTATATTGATAGAGTTATATGGTTTGTAACAGTTGATAAACGAATACATTAAAGGTATTGGTTTTGGAAATATTTTTAGAAAATTTTATGGTAAGAAAAAAAAAATTGATTTTTTTTACAATATTTCTCATGAACATGGTACTAAAACTTTCTTTAAATGGTCCATTAATAAATATCCTAAGGAAATACAACAAAAAAAAAAAAATACACACAAATAAACAAATTCCTAAGGACACTCTATTTTCTTTTGGTCCATTTTCATACATGAGTTATATTGACAGAGTTATATGGTTTGTAACAGTTGATACGTGATTTGAATGTCGTGCGTTCAACCCATGTTAGGTCCTGATTTGTTGCCGAGCAAATAAATTTTGCTATGCTTAGCTTATCCCTATATCTCAACAACATTATTTTTATGTTGATACATGGGCTATGTATTTAGAATAAAAATATTGTTTCTAGTTTTGCTAAGATATCATGATAACTAAATATTTGATCTAGAGATCAAAGGCTATTAAGACCATGTATCTTCGCCCTTCAAATTTCAGGGTAATATCTTATAGAATATATAGTGACTCACAGTATGTGAAGCTCGTGTGTTGTGATGAAATGACTATATAAAGGCACTTTATAAGACAATTTTCCTTAAATTTAGACATCTTAAATAGATGCCCAAAATGCCTCATACATAGTGAGCCCAACCTCTCTTGAGATATATCAAAATGGCACCCCTCCTAAATGTTTGTATAATTAACTCTCTCCTTGAGGTTTCTACAATTACAACAGATAAGTCCATGCCAAATTTTCATAACATAATATTTTACAACTTAAAAAAAATAAATCCTATCCAACAAATATGGACGAAGTGACACTTTCTCCTTGAAGTGTGTAAAAATAAGTAAGAATTTTTTTTAATTTAAAAATATAATATTTGGTTAGCTAAGTTAATGCATGAAAGTATATAGATTACTGTTTCATTTATAAAAACCTTAAATGAGAGAGTGTCTTTCAATAAATCTTAAGAGAGATTGGTGCAATTTAGGATCCGTTTGGGAACAACTTATCTAATTTTTTACTGAAATCTTTTTATTAAAAGTGTACTAAATTATACTTGTACCTTGAAAAATTTTAGAAAAGATGGGAAAAGCTAAAGTTGTACATAAAAGTTAAAACTTAAAACTAATGCCAAATTCACCCTTAGTCTCTTTCTTTTTTTTTTTTTTTTTTTTTTTTTGGGGGGCAGGAAAGGATTAGAACTTAGATTAGCAGTTAACAAGTCTGTTACAAAATCTATTAGCCTTATCATAGGCCAATAATAAACTTACCCTCTCTCTCTCTCTCTCTCTCTCTCTCTCTCTCTTTTGTTTTGTTTTGTTTTTGTAAGTCAAAATTCATTAATCAAAGAAGGGAATAAACCAACCCATATAACATACATGACTTGGGCCAAAATCATCTTAAAAAAAAAAGGGACAAAGAGGCACGTCCTAGAGAATATGGACCAAACTCCATTATGACAGGAGGTTTATAGTGCTCCAAACATGAATTGACAAATTAACAAGGGGGAAACTACATTTTTTTTTTCTTTCTTGTGCTCAAAACTGGGAAAATAAATCCTGTACTTTTATCTATAAAAAAAAAAAACTTCATAAATAAACTCACCTCTGTCGATCGGTTTCAAAAATTGGGTTGAACCCCAAGAACTATAATATTTTACCCTCTTTTGCTATAATATTTATAGGTTAAAAAATTTAACTATATTAGATGATTAATTTTAGTTACAGTATTTATTCATGATATAATATTATATTTCAATATTCCTCAAAAAAAAAAATCAATATTGTTGCAATACATGTAAATTAATTGGATTTAAAAGACTGGAGCTATTTTCAATTAGCCCAATCCTAAACGCGCATCAAACCCAATATCATTCTAGCCTAGTCCAAAATGTGCGTGAAGTGCCAAAACATTATATGTGTGTTGAAAATAATGAGGTCAAATCTTATTTGATTTTAGAATTTTATTTTCTCTTTTAGAAGCTATTTTAGTCCGATTTTATAAATAATAATAAAAAAAAGACGAAGATGAATCATATTCAAGAATATATATTTTTTTAGAGAGTTTCAATTCATGACATTCGTTAACGAGCTTTTTGAACATCCTTTAAAAGCTTTTTGAATTTAGCAATCCTCTTTAAGAAATTTATGAAAAATGTTCAGTTATAGTTCATGAGCTCTAAAATTAATCTTAGCCACTCTTTGATGGCTATAGTGCCGGTCTAATATCATAGGAATTGGATCTCCATCTGTCCAAGGAGCATTTCTTGTTCGTTATACAGAGGTGAATCTCCCCTTAATACCTTAAAAATGGTCCAGTGGTGGCTACATGGTCATTTAATGGGATAGTTGTAGCTCACAATCAGTAAATCACCAATGGTCCAAGTATAGGTAGAGTAGCTTTCTTTATGGAAGATACCAGCCTTAGAGGATGCTAGCAGTCCATTGTCCAGGTAATAACATTATTGACCACCAAGGGTAAGTGGTCCAATGGTAAAGTCTTCAATGTTGTTTGGTCGGTGTCAACATCTTGAGTTTTGAATCTTTGTGGGGTTGACGTTAAGGCATTAAGCTATGCCTGAACAACACCACCCCCCCCCCCCCCCCCCCCCCGAGGGAGCTCATGTGTCCTCCAATTCCCCCATTCCCCTAACTAGGCTTCTTAGGCTTTGGTTCCTCAGCAAGTAGGTGCTGCAATGATCACGCCTAGGCAAGATCTTCTACAAACTGGTTGCTTCCCTTACCCATTTTTCTTGAGCCAAAAAAATAATAATAATAACATTACTATATAAGCAAGCATTGCCTTCCCTGTGGTTGCAAATTGTCATTATCACAGATTTCCTCCTTTCAAATTGCAATGTTTTGGTCCAGTGTTTGTAGATTGCCATAAACCATCTTTTAGTCTATACAATTAACAATTACTAGTTGAATTTGTACTTTGGACTATGGTTGTTATGTGTTGCTCACATTTTTAAATCATTATGAATTGTGTTATGCGATTCCGTTTACCTCTTTGATAATTGCTAAGAAGAAAAATCAATCCTTTATACTAATGAAGGAAAAATTGGGAATTTGAGGTTGTTAAGGTTTAGGAGGTTTTGTGGATCTAGGGTTTAGAATTGTCAAAAAAAGGTTAGAGCTCAAAATTTGAGAGGGTCTGATGAATTTTTTTTTTTGGCTATATGATAAAGAACAACATGGGTTTTTAAGATTATTGATCAATAAGAGGAAGTACTTGAATTGGGGTTCTAAGAAAAAAGGAAAATCGAGAAATTTATAGCGTTCAAGGGCTGTATGAACATTATCTGTGAATAATACCACAAGAAAGAATAAAGGAAAGAGGGAAGAAAATGGGAGGGTGAAAAAAGAACAATTAGGCCAATGTGTCTCAATACTCACTAAATATTTTTATTAATCAGCTACATCTATTTTTTTTTTTTTCGAATACATTGAACATAAATATGTATAATAACTCTTTCTTGCAGTGTTAGGATTCCTAATTTGACTAGTTAACTGAAAAACCTAATAAGGTAATAATAACTAATTAAAGACTAACTTGGATTCAAAGAAAATAAAATCTAAGATACCTAGGATGTCCTATAGAATTTTAGACCCAATCAAATCATCAAAAAGCCCTTCATTTTTACAGTTTTATCCTTTAATACAAAATTGACCATATTTTATTAAATAAAAACCCAACTTGTACTTTTAGAATCACGTGACTTTTACTTCAATTGGATTTTATACATAGATCTCATAAAATAAAATCTTGAATGGACAATTTATGTAGCAGCAATTTTATCTTCCATGACTGCATTATATATGTTCTTCCTATTGAAATTATTGAAGCGCTATTCTATGGCAGGAGTAAATGACAGGCTCGGAATATATCTGGGACCCATTTCAGTTGGCTAATTGTAGTTCAGAAGTATTGGAAACTTGTAATGGTGGTCTCTTTTTTAGTGTTTCGTGTAGTGCAGCTCATTCATGCATTATAACCTGCATTGCTTATATGAAAATTAATGAGACTGTTGTCATGTTAGTGTTTCTTACTGTTAGTTACAACACTTATTGGCCTGAAGAGGATAAAAAACAAGAGACGGATCTTTCCTCCGTCCTAGATGGACGGAGTGGAAGTAGACGGATTAATACCGTAGGAATGCATATAGGACGGTGTCGATCATTGAGTATCCGTCCGATATTGATTGGTTATAAATTCTTAGTTGTGTGTCACACGATATGTTTGACTCGGCTTTGTTTTATCTCCACACAAGCGTGTACACCTGAAGTTCTTGCGTTACACGTTTGACCATAATAAGAAGACTCCTATATGGAAAAGAGCTCAAGAAGGAAGTTGTATTCTAAAAGGAAAGGAAATTCTACGCCAATATAAATACCCCAGAAACCCTAGTATCAAGGTACGCATTATTGACTCAACTCTGGCACTCTAGGGTTAAAAAAAGAAGAGATTCTAACTTGACCTTCGGAGGGTTTTTGGCCGACACCACACCGGTGCTCTCTTTTAGGTCTTTTATTTCTTTTGGCAGGTATCGCATCGATTTGGGGAAGTGCTTGCAGCTTACTGGTGATTTTTCGGCTTCATCATGGCCCAAATTATTTTGTTGTACCATGTGAAAGTATCTTTGACAAATGGAGGTTATAGGATGAAAATTAATGAGACTGTTGTCATGTTAGTGTTTCTCACTGTTAGTTACAACACTTACTGGCCTAAATTATCTTGTTGTACCATGTGAAAGTATCTTTGACAAATGGAGGTTAGAGGTGAGCTGGACTTGGTTTGGTTTTAGTGATCCTTGAGGATTGGACCATTGGTTGGTGGGTGCTCTACCTGCATGTTGATTTATTATTCCATTTCTTGTGTTCCCGCCCAGCTGGGGGGTGTGGGTAGTGCTGCTGTCATTTATCTGCTATATCTAATAAAATTGCTATCCCATTTTTTGGATCTAAACATCAGTCCCATCAAGATTATTTGGAAAAGGCTGATAAAGCACAGAGTGAAAGACTTCCTTCAGGTTCATCTTCTGCCAAATGATTTTTGAGAGCTTTTTGTTGAATTGGGGTGGCTTTCAGCTAGCATTTTGATAGTTTTTGATGATAAATCTATTTGGGGTTGTGTTTCTCTTTCAGCCTTACGTGCAGAATGGCTTCTGTTAGTCCTTGTAGAACTCCCAATTTGGGATGAATTTTTGTTTCTTATCAATCCCCTTTCCCCCATAAAAAAATAAGTCAACTCAGGTCAGAGCTCAAAATTGTTTGGAGATTTCTTCTTTTTTCTAAAAATTTTTTTAAAAAAAAAATCTGAAAATTTTCATCAAATATACGATTTAGGCAGAGTGGTATGACCATTATAAATTCCATTATTGTTGTGCCTTCTGCACCTTCCATCCCCGCCATCCTATATCTCAACAACCTACTTAGGCGGATGATAAACTGAAACAAGGAAACAGTTGCAGCATATCCAAGCTATAACTAAACACTTCAACAGTAGCTTCTCAACATTTTCATTCCACTGCCCTTGAACATACAACAGCAGTACATAATAACTACTTAAAATCTTTCCTAAAGCTGAAGTCTTGCACACAGAAACATTAGAGGACACTTGCGGACTCTCTGGAAAGTGGAAACATAACTACAGTAGGTGCTCTGCTAACCTACAACATGAGTAGACTTCAAACTTTCTATGTTCCATTAAATTCCAAACCATGTCAACCTCCCCTCCAAGATGAACCTTCACTGAATCTAACAATTAAGAAAAGGAAGGCATTAACTCTAGCTCCCCCAACTTTGCTATGTTCAGCAAATCTTTAGCTATGATGAATCATGAATATTCTCCAATGCAACCAAATAAAAAGCCAATTTGGCAATCTTACCAAATTTGGCTATGATGAAATTTTAAGTTTGAATATTGCTTAATCTCTCTGAGCCAAGAAATTGATATTTGATTATTTCAACTTCAATCTTATTAAAATAACAGTTACATGATTTAATTGAAATAAATTAAGCTTTTGAAAGACTATATTTTATCATGGTATCAGAGTGGCATTGGCTTTAGCAGGAATCAATGTAAAAGAGAAAGCCACTACTATTGTTGAGTTTGTGTGCAAGGTTTTTACATACCTGAACCCTCATCTATGTTTTCAATGGCAGCCTCTTCAAGATGTCGACCATGACGTCACTAGAGAAATGGGTGGTCCTGATTTGGAGGATCAGCGTATGTAGCTCCACAAATTATGGGTAGAGAATGAAGAAAAAGTGATAGAGAATTGTGATTTGTGAATGAGTGAGTGTACTTAGGCAGGCTCGCATCCAAATTAACAAAATTCCCAACATAAAACAGTTATCTTATTATGACTGGAGAAATATGTGTTTGCAGGATGTAGAATGCTGGTTATGGAAATCATGATATCGAGTTGGAAGGTCAATGGGTAATGCACAAAGTTATAGGGAGAATTCTATTGCTCTAATAGAGGTTCAGGAATGAATTTATGCTTTTCTTTGTTCAAAGAAAGTACTTTTATTCCATAGACTTAAAAGGGAAAATTACAATAAAGTACTCTAGTATTATAAAAAAGTGGGTATCTGCTATAGAAAGAGAGTTTGAGAATTAGAGAATATTTGTCATTTTCAAGATGTTGAAACTTGAAAGTATAAGCAAACCACCTCCAAAATGTATCCAAATATATAGATGACTAGTTGATGTCCATGCAAGAAGTCAAATAAGTTCCAAAATTAATCTTGGGATGACATACAACAAAATCAGTATATGGAATATGGATGCTTCATCAAACAAATTTTCTCATAAATAAATTGGGTCCCTAAAGTCCAATCAATGCTCAGGAGAAAAGAAAATGAACCTCATAACCTAACAATTTTATACGACTTTAAGTTCTCCCTCATTAACCAAACATGTTTACTAAAGGCTGAAGCGTAACATTTATTGTTGCTACACTCTTATTGAGCAGCATGAATAGCTACGTTATTCATTTATTTTTTCTTTTCTCTTTTTCTCTATTTAAATTTTTCTTCCCCCTATTTTCCAAAAAAAAAAAAAAAAATCTTCTTATTTCTCTTAGTTCACACACCTACTGTAAGTGCACAATTGCACCTGGCCCCAAGAACAGTTACGGGCTCAGGCCCAATGAGCCTTAAACAATATGATTTGTAGAGTGTGGGCTTGAAACCCAGGTTAGAAGTGTTTGAGGATTAAATGACAAGCCAAAGATCGTAAGCACTTAAAAACAACAAGGAATACTGTAAATCAACCTGCTCAGACGTAAGCCGAGAACAGTTCTTATATTATCTCTTTCTCTTTTTTCTTTTTCTTTTTTAGATTACAAAGAAGGGATTCCCATATTTCTGTTCTAGGTTGCTCCTTAAATACTCTTCTTTTTGATACTTTGTACACGTGTTGCCCCCACTCCCCCTTAGCCTAGATATTTCTTTTCTCAGTGCCTTTGAATAGTAACCAGAAGTTTCCCTTCCACTGTTCAGGTGTCACTTCCCCATTAATGCGGCCAGGGTGGTAGGTGCAGGGTCTTTAATGTAGAGGTGACAGCCTTTATCTTCGGTATTTCTCTAACATCGGTGCTTCTAGGACATTCAAGGGTTTACCCCCTTTAACCATTGGTCTTGACCGTGTCATTCCCTAACCTTTATCATGAAGTCCCGGGTTCTCCGGTGTCCTTCCGAAGGGAAATTCGCCCTCGGCTGGATCCTCGGATCCTCGGCGTATGGGCCGACCCGTAGTATTAACAAGTTCTAAACCCAAGAGCAGGTCGGCCTTCACTAGCATGGCCCAAAGGCCCACATCTCCATCAGGGTCTTTTTACCCCCCACAATAGCCCCTCAAAACACTAATTTTCAACGTCCGAGAAGAAAAATAGGGTTTTGATCTGACGAGAACCTACTCTATACACTTTGTGAGTGATTACACGTGCGGAAATCGTTTCGCGTCCCAGAAGATGCCACTTGGCGGTTTTATTTTCAAAAACGCGCGCATTTATGACTGTAAGCCACACTTTGTCTTCCACGTTCAACGACGAGATGGGTATCCAACGGTCCTCATTACTCCACGAAAATTTGGGCGGGACAAATATAATTTCGAGGCCGCTTTTCCGCACATCGTGACGCTTCGGGAACCTGCGCCTTCATTTAATTTCCCAGGGGCTAATCCCATCAAAACATCAGCAATCACACTTTACCTGCAGAAAACCGTGGAAATTTGCACACCTTTAACTTTGTAAGTTCTTGCTCTCTCTCTTCTTTTTCTCCTCGGATATAGTCCTCGGCTGTCCTCGTAGATATTCTCCCCTTTAGAGTTTAGCCTTTCGTTCTTTTCTGATGGGTAGGTTTAAGTGTCTAGTTGATACCGCCGCTGGAATGGAAGGCTTTAGAGCCAAGTATCACATTCCCAGCGATGTAGGCTTGAAATATTGCCCGGCAGAAGCCGTGGCCGGTTCTAGAAAGGAGGGAGAGGTTATCATCCCAATGATAGCCTTTATAGAAGGTGGGATGACCCTCCCAATGAGGCCTGTAACTAGGGAGTACCTCCGCAACCACCGGTTGTGTCCCGATCACTGCCTCCCAAACGTTTTTAGAGTTTTGGGTAGCGTCGATGCTCTAAACGAGCAAATGGGTCTAAACCTCACCTGGCACGATGTCGTATTTCTGTACGAGTCCCATAAACTCTCCAAAGTAGGTTACTACCTTAAATCCCGTTCCAGCGTCGTTAGGCTAATCTCCTGTCTGCCCAAATCCAACAAAGGCATGAAGGATGACTACCTGATCGTCTCTGGGAACTGGCACGACGGCCTCCACTGCCCAGTTGAGTGGGGAGATCCAGGTGCGACACCTTAGGATTAGCCTTCCCATCTCACAACTTCCTTTAATACTCACGAACATGCACACTAACATGTATTTACATTTGTTTAACTTTATCACTGGCTGTGTGAATCTAACCATGTTGTTCACTTTCACGTCTTTCTTTGCAGATAAGCGACACGTGCGCCCACGCTTAAGCCACTGCAACGTTGCAGATCTTAACCGAGTATTACGTTCCGAGGTGTTTGTCAGCGAGGACCTACAACTCAGAGCGGCTCATCTGATTCTAGGGTACACTCCCATCTCCTCGGACTTCCAGGAGATAGAAAACGCCATAGTAGCCGGTGACCGAAGGCGAAAGAAGATAAACGTAGCCCGGCCCCACTTTTTGGACGACCACGATCTCCCTGACGCCCCTAACACCGTTTTATACGGACAGCCGATTGCAGCAATCCCCCTTGCCGTGCACTCTCAGGCAACTGTTGTTCCAGAAGAGCAGATGTCTTCTTCGCATACACTAGACGAAGAGATAGATCAATTCCAACTTGAAGACATCGAAAGACCTCGAGGGACTCAGTTCGTCGTTCTTTCTGACGAGGAGGAAGAAGCCACCGAGGCCTCTGGAATTGCAGGGTTCGTAGTTGCCCGACCGGAAGACGAATCCGAGGAAGACATGGATAGGATGCAGGATCTCCTAACCAAGAGAGGTGCAAAGGTCGCCGGGAAAAAGACGAGGGCGTCCCAAGTTCTTCCAATTTTGCCACCTCCTCCTCCTCCAGCCGAGCCAAAACTTCCAGCCGAGGATCCCAAAAAGAAGAGAAAGGGGGAGGCCGAGGGGACGATCAGCAAGGACCCCAAGAAACCACGACAACAACCCCCAACGGTTCAGCAGCAGAAGCTGGATAAAGGCAAGGGTAGGGCCCGCTCAGTTGAAAGCGGGGAGATCAGGGATGAGGCCGAAGTGCGCCGAGCACCGGTCACCTGGTCCCTTGACTTAAGATTGGATGGTGCTCCCATCTCCTGCCAATCCAGTATAAGGGCGGTTCAATAAGGCCATGCCCACCACTTGGCCGAAGTGTTGGAACGCCCTCTTCTGCTGCCCAAGGATATGGAGACCTTGGAAAAAATGAGCCAGCCACAACTATTCCTTTCTTTAAAAAGGGACCTAGCGCTGGTAAGTTTAATCCTTTTAGGAAGATTCCATTTTTAAGAATACTCATAAGTTTTTTTAGTATTCCTGATTCCATCATACTTTGTTACAGGCCATTCAGGAGGTTTTTGTAGCCGAGAAGTTCATAGAAGACACTCGGAAGAAGGCCAGAACCGAGATGGAGATTAGGATGGAGACTGAGAAGTCCTTGGGCACAGCCCTCGCTGAGAACGAGAAGCTTGTCTCGGAGGTGGCTGATCTGAAGAGAGAAAAGAATGGGGTGGAGTCGAATCTGAAGACCATGAAGACCCAGATAGAAGGGCAGCGCAAGCTCCTTTGCGAAAAAGATGATGAGCTCTCCCGAGCCCAAAGGGAACGCTCAGATTTGGAAAGGGAACTTGCGCAGATGAAGGAAGAAGCCAGCTCATTCCAACGCTCTTTATAGGCTGCCAAGCAGACGAGCTACGAGGAAGGGGTAGCAACCACCGAGGAGCAGCTGACAGAGGCCTTCGCGGCTTTGTGCCGGGAGTACTGTCAGAAAGTCTGGGGGGAAGCCCTAAACGTAACTGGAGTTCCTCTATCTTCGGATCTGAGGAAGTCCGAGAACGTTTGGCTTCCCCTGGAGATACAGGAGATTGAAGAGGCTCCTGCTGCTAATCCTACCCCTGAGTCAAATCTCCCTGCTCTGCCTTCGATGGTCCCACAGCTAATTCCAGATCCTACAGAACCTTCAGGTTCCAACAAAGAGAAGGAAGGAGGAGGGGATGAAAAGAAGGACTTGAGCCAGAAAGTGGAACCCAACGTCCTTCCAACAAAGACAGTAGACAAAGGGAAGCAGGTCATGACTCCTTTTGAGCTGGAGTTGAGAAAGACCGAGGCCACCAGCACCTCTCAGCAAGACCCCCCTCCAAAAGCTTAGGACCTAGCTTTAGGACTTTTCTTTTTCTAAATCTGGATTAAATATGTAATGTACATTTAAGTGATTAATGAAGAACTATTTTGTTTGATTCTTATTTATGTCGCACCCATTTTACTTTATTCTTTTTACATTCGTCATAAAAATTGCCATTAGTACATGGTCAAAAAGGGGCAGGGCAAACAAGTCTAACTTCGAATTCTGCACAATCATAACCTCCAAGCAGACACTCGCGGGTTATTAAAAACTTAATAAAAAGTGATATGGCTAATATGTTTGAACAATGCCTTGGTTAAAAAAAGAGAGACCTCATGCAACGATTAAAATCTTATAATGTGTAGCATTGTTTTTAGTAGGATGTAAGATCCGAGGATCATTCCTTATATAAATTTGCTTAACGCTTAAAGATATAGAACTTAAGATCCGATCTAACAATCAGTAAGGCGCTAATTTCCAAACGCAATAAGAAATTAACTTTAATCAAGTTTGCAGTCCGAGAACAAGACTTAAATAATTTCCCATTGGTTCTTAAGATCAATAAGTTTAAATGTCAATTTGTCCAAAGTAGGAGGTTCAAGGACCCGGCATAACTAAGGTTCTGTTTAACAAATGACAAGACATCAATTTCCACAAGGTTTGTGGTCCGAAGACTGCACTTAACCAAGTTTCTGTTTGATTCTTAAGAACAGTAACTTCAAATGTTAATTTCCCCAAAGTAGGAGGTCCGAAGACCCGGCATAACTAAGGTTCTGTTTAACAAATGACAAGACATCAATTTCCACAAGGTTTGTGGTTCGAAGACTGCACTTAACCAAGTTTCTGTTTGATTCTTAAGAACAGTAACTTCAAATGTTAATTTCCCCAAAGTAGGAGGTCCGAAGACCCGGCATAACTAAGGTTCTGTTTAACAAATGACAAGACATCAATTTCCACAAGGTTTGTGGTCCGAAGACTGCACTTAACCAAGTTTCTGTTTGATTCTTAAGAACAGTAACTTCAAATGTTAATTTCCCCAAAGTAGGAGGTCCGAAGACCCGGCATAACTAAGGTTCTTTTTAACAAATGACAAGACATCAATTTCCACAAGGTTTGTGGTTCGAAGACTGCACTTAACCAAGTTTCTGTTTGATTATTGAGAACAGTAACTTCAAATGTTAATTTCCCCAAAGTAGGAGGTCCGAAGACCCGGCATAACTAAGGTTCTGTTTAACAAATGACAAGACATCAATTTCCACAAGGTTTGTGGTCCGAAGACTGCACTTAACCAAGTTTCTGTTTGATTCTTAAGAACAGTAACTTCAAATGTTAATTTTCCCAAAGTAGGAGGTCCGAAGACCCGGCATAACTAAGGTTCTGTTTAACAAATGACAAGACATCAATTTCCACAAGGTTTGTGGTTTGAAGACTGTACTTAACCAAGTTTCTGTTTGATTATTGAGAACAGTAACTTCAAATGTTAATTTCCCCAAAGTAGGAGGTCCGAAGACCCGGCATAACTAAGGTTCTGTTTAACAAATGACAAGACATCAATTTCCACAAGGTTTGTGGTCCGAAGACTGCACTTAACCAAGTTTCTGTTTGATTCTTAAGAACAGTAACTGCATCCGTCAGAGGTACTCATAACTTTAAAATGTTCACTGGCAAAAGCACACTTTATTAATAATAATATCTTCTAAGATTATTTACATTCCATGGGCGTGGTACAATTCTTTCATCTAGGTCAGCTAGCCGATATGACCCTATGCCTGCTACTGAAACAATGCGATAGGGGCCTTCCCAGTTGGGTCCTAGCTTACCCCAAGCTGGGTTCTTAGAGGTGCCCACAACTTTTCTTAGTACGAGATCTCCAGGTGCAAGTGGCCTTAGCCTCACGTGGGCGTCATATCCCCGTTTTAGCTTCTGTTGATAATAAGCCATTTGGACCATTGCTGCCTCGCGCCGTTCCTCAAGCAAATCTAGGCCTTTCTCTAGGAGTCCCGCGTTATTCTCTGGATTAAAAGAGCTCGTCTTTAGGGTGGGAAAACCAGATTCCAGAGGTATCACCGCCTCGGCTCTATAGGTCATAGAGAATGGCGTTTCTCCAGTGGACCTGCGCGGTGTGGTCCGATACGTCCACAGAACATGAGGGAGCTCTTCTACCCATCTGCCTTTCGCATCATCCAACCTTTTCTTCAGCCCACTGACAATGACTTTGTTAACGGCCTCAGCTTACCCATTTCCTCGAGGATAAGCTGGGGTGGAATATCTATTTATGATACCCATGTCACCATAATACTTCCTAAAAGCCTTACTGTCGAACTGAATGCCATTGTCTGAGATGAGTGTGTGTGGTATACCGAATCTAGCAACGATGTTTTTCCAGACAAACTTCTTGGAGTCAACATCTCTAATATTTGCTAAGGGCTCGGCCTCAACCCATTTAGTGAAATAGTCTGTTCCCACGAGAAGCCATCTTTTATTACCTGTTGCCCTCGGAAATGGCCCAACTATGTCTAGTCCCCACTGTGCGAAGGGCCAAGGACTGGAAAGGGGGTTAAGAACTCCTCCAGGTTGATGAATATTAGGAGCAAACCTCTGACACTAATCACATTTCCTAGCATAGTCTTGGGCCTCTCTTTGCATATTGGGCCACCAATAACCCTGAGTCAGAGCTCTGTGGGCTAAGGATCTTCCCCCAGTGTGGCTGCCACAAATCCCTTCATGCAATTCTTCTAGAAGCCCTTCTGTTGAATCAGGGTGTACACACAACAAGTACGGTCCTGAAAAGGATCGTTTGTATAGTTTCTGGTCCTCAGACAGCCAGAAACGTGGCGCCTTTCGGCGTATCTTATCTGCTTCAGATTTGTCCTCAGGAAGGACATCATTCCTAAGAAAAGATATGACCGGGTCGATCCAACTAGGTCCAGGCCTTATTAGATGGATGCGAGGCGCGTTAGTAATGACAAGAGAAGGTTCTAGTAAATCCTCAACGAGGATAACCCTAGGTAAACCTTGAGCCGAGGACGTTGCCAGCGTGGCTAAGGAGTCTGCATGGGTGTTTCCGCTCCGAGAGATATGGGTTAAGGCGAAGGAGTCAAATTCAGTTTGCTGGCGCTTGATCTGGGCCGAATATTCCTGCATCCTTGGATCTCTGGCCTCCATGGTTTCCGTGACCTGGCCGACCACCAGTTGAGAGTCCGAGAAGATATGGATTTCCTTTCCACCCATTCTGTGCACCATTTTCATGCCTACCAAGACCGCTTCGTATTCGGCCTCATTGTTAGTAGCCGAGAACGCCAATTTCAAAGATTTTTCGAAGACAATTCCCTCAGGGGACGTTAGAACAAGTCCAACACCAGATCCTCTCTGATTAGCCGCCCCATCCACATATACTTTCCAAATCGGAGGCATTGCAGCTGTAATCACACCAACTGATTTTTCATCCATGTGTGCTTCTTTTAGAGTTTCTTCCAGTAATGGCTCGGCAAATTCCGCCACCAAGTCAGCGAGGACCTGGCCCTTCACCGAGGTGCGAGGCTTGTATTTAACATCAAAAGCCCCCAGGATGGTCCCCCACTTTGCTATCCTTCCTGAGTAATCGGCGCTACGCAGCACTGCCTTAAGGGGCAATTGGGTCAGAACAACCACCGTGTGGGACTGAAAATAATGGAGAAGCTTTCGCGTGGCATGAACCACGGCCAGGAGCGCTTTCTCTAAGGGTTGATAGCGCACCTCGGCATCACCCAAAGACTTACTAACGTAATATACCGGTCTTTGCACCCCGTTATCATCTCTTATCAGGACCAGGCTGACCGCGTGGACGGCCACTGCCAGATAAGCAAACAAAATCTCATGTGCCTCCGGATAAGACAAAATGGGTGGCCGAGAAAGATATTGCTTGAGCTGTTGAAAAGCTAACTCGCAGTCCTCGGTCCATTGAAACCCTTTCCATTTATTCAACAGTTGGAAGAAAGGACGACACCGGTCAGCTGACCGAGATATGAACCTATTCAAGGCGGCAATCATTCCCGTTAACTTTTGAATTTCTTTTGGGTTGCGAGGAGGCTGCAAGTCCTGAATAGCCTTGACCTGCACCGGGTTTACCTCTATGCCTCTATGAGTAATCATGTATCCCAAGAACTTTCCAGACCCCACGCCGAAAGAACACTTTGAGGCGTTGAGGTGCAACTTGTACTTTCTCAGTATCTGAAAAGTGTCGGCCAAATCTTTCACGTGTGAGGGTATTGTTTTACTTTTCACCACTATATCGTCAACATATACTTCGATGGTTTTCCCCATTTGCTGTTCGAACATTCTGGTCATCATCCTTTGATAGGTAGCCCCAGCATTCTTCAAGCCGAATGGCATGACCTTATAATGATAATTCTCCGTCGGTGTAATGAAGGCAGTCTTCTCCTGATCCTCTAATGCCAAGGGAATCTAGTGATAACCCTGGAAGGCGTCCAAAAAACTCATCCGAGGATGTCTGACAGTGGCATCCACTAGTTGATCAATACGTGGCATTGGGAACGAATCTTTAGGACAGGCCTTGTTCAGATCAGTAAAGTCCACACATACCCTCCACGTTCCATTTTTCTTTTTAACGACAACTGTATGGGCCAACCACTCGGGGTAGAAAACTTCTTTGATAGCCCCAGCCTTCTTGAGTTTAAGCACCTCTTCCTTCACAGTCTCGGAATGTTCTCTGGAAGAGCGCCGAGGTGGCTGCCTTCTCGGAATAATAGCCGGGTTGACATTTAAGTGATGACAAATGAAGCCCGGATCCACGCCTGGAGCTTCATAAGGATCCCACGCAAAAACATCAACATTGTCCTTCAAGAATTCTAACAATTCCATCTTCTCTTAGTGTGGCAAAAGTACACCGACTTGGAAGAATCTCTCTGGGTCATCGGCTACTGGAAACTTCTCTAACTCCTTGCAATGTGTCTCATCTCCTGTCACCATTCCAGATGAATCAGGAGCCGTTAACTGCTATAAGTCTTTGGTGATCAAAGCCGAAGACTCGGCTTCTGTCTGATGCAGTACTGCAGCCGATATGCACTGCCTGGCTACCGATTGGCTGCCGAGGATTTTCTCAACACATTCCCCCGAGGGGAATTTAACTTTAACATGTAAGGTAGAGGAGACGGCTCCAAGCGCATACAGCCAAGGCCTGGCAAGGATGGCTGTATATGGAGAGTACGCATCAACCACGATGAAGTCCACTTCAACCGTTTCTGAGCCGGATTGAACGGGCAAACGGATCTGTCCCTTCGGCACAACGGCTCTCCCTTCAAAGCTTATAAGCGGCGAATCATAAGGAGTAAGGTCTTCCAACTTTAACCTTAACCCCTTAAATAGATCAGGGTACATGATATCTGCACCGCTGCCCTGATCTATCATCACCCTTTTCACATCATAGTTCCCTATTCTGAGGGTGACCACAAGAGCATCGTCATGGGACTGGATAGTCCCTACCTTATCCTCCTCGGAGAAATCTAAGACGGGCAAAGTGCCCTTCAATCTCTTTGGCCTGCGACCCACACCCTCGGCCTGAGGATGGGAAACCGCCATCACCCTAGTGGGACCTGAGCCGGTCCTACCAGGTGCAACGAAGATAACATTAATTGTTCCCAATGCTGGCCGAGATGTATTGTTCCTCTGGTTGTTTGAGCCAACTTGACTGACCTGCCCAGTGGGCTGACACAAGTGCTGCTTTAACTTTCCCTCACTGACGAGCTGCTCCAGATGGTTCCACAGGGTCCGACAGTTCTCGGTAGTGTGGCCCACATCCCGGTGGTACTGGCAAAAGAGGTTATGATTCCTCTTCGCAGGGTCTCCTGCCATCTTATTAGGCCATTTAAAGAAGGGTTCCTTACGAACTTTCTCCAGCAGCTGATGTACTGGTTCCCGGAATACAGTGTTCACGGCCTGAGGTGCTGCCGAGGCGGACTGTCCAACGTAATCTCTCCTCGGCCTGTTATTGTGGTATCTGTCCGACCTGAAATCCCTTCTCTCCTGCGGGATAACCTTCTCCTGTCCCTTTCCTTGCTGTTGGTCTTCCTCCACTCTCTTATACTCGTCAATACGGTCCATGAGGCGACGTACACTGCGAACAGGCTTTTTAGTCAAAGACTTTCTCAGGTCGTGATCAATAGGGAGGCCTACCTTAAAGGTATGAAGCGCCACCTCATCAAAGTCGCCATCTATTTCATTAAACATCTCCCAGTAACGATCGAAGTATGCTTTCAACGTCTCCCCTTCCCTCATGGTCATGGATAACAGCGAATCCAATGGCCGAGGTACTCTGCTACACGTAATGAACCGTGAAGCGAATGCCCTAGTAAGCTCCCCAAACGAACTTATAGACCCCGACTTAAGGCCGTTGAACCACCTCATAGCAACAGGTCCCAGGATAGAGGGGAAAACTTTACACATCAGGGTCTCGTTGTGAGAGTGCACCGCCATCCTCTAGTTAAAGTGACTCACATGCTCCACCGGATCAGTCCGGCCATTATAGATGGTGAAAGTGGGCTGGGTAAACCTTCTGGGAAGCCTTCCTTTCTCAATCCTCCGTGCAAATGGAGATTTGGAGAGCTAGTGCAACGCCCTACTCATAGCATCGTTGCCTAAGCCCCTAAAATGAGGCTTCTTACGTCTGCGAGTTGGCTGGTCGTCCTCCTCACCGGAGGATGTTGCACTGGTGGGAGAGCGCGACCTTGAGCTGTAGCCAGCTCCCCCATCCTCCTCTGAGGAAGAATTAGTTGAGGACGGTGAAAACCTACGCTTGGCGCGGCGTAGCTTTCTCTTTAAACGGTTGATTTCCTTCTGCATGGATTTAGAACCCTCGTCGTGGGTGGTGCTACCCCCCTCCTGAATATGGCTAGCACCTGGATATTCTGTATGGACACTCCCCTCACGATCCCTTCGATGTTCAAGACGTTCGAAATGATCTTCCGGCTGTGATCCCTGTGACTCTGCATGGTGAGCACCTAAGCCTGCCATAGTATCCCTGCCTCTTCTAGACTAGATTCCCCACAGACGGCGCCAATTGTAAGTGTACAATTACACATGGCCCCAAGAACAGTTACGGGCTCAGGCCCAATGAGCCTTAAACAATATAATTTGTAGAGTGTGGGCTTGAAACCCAGGTTAGAAGTGTTTGAGGATTAAATGACAAGCCAAAGATTGTAAGCACTTAAAAACAACAAGGAATACTGTAAATCAACCTGCTCGGACGTAAGCCGATAACAGTTCTTATATTATCTCTTTCTTTTTTTTCTTTTTCTTTTTTAGATTACAAAGAAGGGATCCCCATATTTCTGTTCTAGGTTGCTCCTTAAATACTCTTCTTTTTGATACTTTGTACACGTGTTGCCCCCACCCCCCCTTAGCCTAGATATTTCTTTTCTCAGTGCCTTTGAATAGTAACCAAAAGTTTCCCTTCCACTGTTCAGGTGTCACTTCCCCATTAATGCGGCCAGGGTGGTAGGTGCAGGGTCTTTAATGTGGAGGTGACAACCTTTATCTTCGGTATTTCTCTAACATCGGTGCTTCTAGGACATTCAAGGGTTTACCCCCTTTAACCATTGGTCTTGACCGTGTCATTCCCTAACCTTTATCATGAAGTCCCGGGTTCTCCGGTGTCCGTCCGAAGGGAAATTCGCCCTCGGCTGGATCCTCGGCGTATGGGTCGACCCGTAGTATTAACAAGTTCTAAACCCAAGAGCAGGTCGGCCTTCACTAGCATGGCCCAAAGGCCCACATCTCCATCAGGGTCTTTTTACCCCCCACACCTACTATTAAACTTTTTCCAATTTTTCCCTTTCCTTTTTACCTCTTTATCTTCCCACTACTTTACCGTTATATTTCCTTCTTCTTTTTTATATTTTGACTCTTCTTCAACTCATTTTATTTTGTATAAATTTGATATCATTTTCTCATTCAATCCATATTTTTTCCACACAAAATTGTGAGTATACACACACACACACTCTCTCTCTCTCTCTCTCTCTCTCTCTCTCTCTCTCTCTCTCCTACTTTATTTCGGTGAATTTTTGTTCTTTCTTATAACTATAATAAAGGTTGATGGTTTTTTTTTTAATATGTGTTTTGATATTGTGTTTTTTTTTTTTAATATCCCATAAGAAAGCCTTCTCTCTTTCTCTTTTATAGCTTTGGTTGAATTTTAGTTTGGGTTAATACTTAGTTTTTTTGGAAACAGGAATTTGAATATGCCTACCAATTGTTTGAGTAATAAATTATTATAAAGCCTATTATTTATTCCTTTAGCTTCATTTTAATTTTGGCTAAGATAACATTGTAATTTTGTAATGAGTTTTGATTATTATGATAATTTCCTTAATCCATTAGAGATGAGAAATTTGAATAATAAATTTGAAACTTATAAAGTTTAGATGTATATTAAGCAAATATAATACACTACAATAGAAGTTAGAAGAATATGGTTCACCTTAAAAAATAATTAATCAAACTTTAAAAAATAATAATAATAAAATGATATATTTGTAGAGATAGAAGATTAAAAAAAATACTTGTAAAAATCTTTTTCTTTTTTTAAATAGACAATACTTGAAAAAATGATTACTTTTTATATATTACATTAAATTACGTAATATTTATATTCCTACGCATCGCGTGAGTCTCCAGTTAGTTATTATAAACCACAACATGTTTTTTTATCATAAAGAAAACAATAGTACTAACAACAACGCAACATTTAAGCACCTAAACATCTTGATCCACATCAACTGACAATAACATTCCTTACCAAGATACAGCTCTCAAAGGCAAGAGTTAAGATGATATAGCAAGATCACATATCTTGGAATAGATTCTTTGTCATATAAATTAGCTTCTTCTCATCAATATTAAGGTTAACGTAATATAAAAACCATCAAAGACCGTGTACCTGGTACAAAGGAAATAAGGACATAATATTGGAATGGTAACAGTTGCACTAGATAAGCACTTGGCTACTCCTTTTCAACATTCTCAGTTTTAGAGCTTCATTTATTTGTCTGTTCTTTTTTTCATTTCTTCTTTTAATTTGAACTCATGAGAGCTGTAATCTGGGTCTTTGTCACACTACCAGAGGAATACACTAGCAACAAAGGATCTTGTAGGCCAAGTATTGTTTTTTTGTTAACATTGCTAGACTTGGGTATGTGCACAACAACCATCCACATACAAATATAAAACACTGATATGTAATAGAGCCACAAAAAGTTAATGTAAAGCAGGGATAAAAATGAAGTTTTTAGCAATACTATCATGCCTAATACTAAACTAGAAGAAAAGGAATGACATGGGTTTCACTTTGTCCATACCACTAATGACTTCACTTCTTATATGCATGCCACCATCTGCTTAGAAAGATGCAACATTTGCTCCATCAAGTAAGATAAGGCTCTCCATAAAAGTAACTACAAATGAAGGATCTTGGATATCAAGATCCTTCTCTTGTAGACTTTCAGTGTCAACTAACGCATGCTTAAGTCTAAGCCTTTCTACTTGTTCCTTAATGTCGAAAACCACAAGTGAACCATACTCAGTAAAGGCAAGGCAATAAGCTACTCTTTCAAATGGTACAACAAAGAGTTTATTCCAAGACTCAACCACACCATAATCCTTCGTCACCCATATGGAGTATAGGCCTTGAAATCCAGGTTGTTCATTAACTCTTTCAAATGTAATGAAAGCTAGTTTCCCTTTGAACGATGCAAGAAACCACACACTAATGTTTGCCTTGATACAACCATCAGGCAGTGCTAGCTTACTGAAATTCTCACTATTGACATCAAATGCCATAATCAAGTCACTTCTGTGATCCTCTTCTCCTTCAGTGATATGTGCCATCCAATGCAAAGCTCCACTAATCAATGGGATAGAACCCTACATTGAAGTCTCTCAACAAGAATTTAACTCTTCTCCATGAATCCGAACTTAAAAGAGTACACCTCAATCTCCAGTGCAAACGAAGGAGTATTTGAAATCTTCACAACCTCGTAGTCATTATTCTCAGAATGACAAGCAAATCCGAGTGTAACATAGTCTAAGTTTCCTAGACAAGTATGAAGCAACTTCTTGAATTTTCTAATGATGGGTTTACACACATATAAAACACCATCGGAATCAACAAAACACAATAAGCCATTGCATGAACCCAGTAAACCGTTAAACCAAGGATGTAAATCAAAGGAAATTTCAAACTCAGAAACCCTTTCGAACGTGCGATCCAAAGCCACAGTACAGACTCATCTAGTAGAAGACGAAGAAGAAGGATTCGACCCTATGTGTATGACATAACCATTATCATTACCTTTGTTGTTGTTGTTGATATTACTAAGGTGGGTAGAGATGAAATAGGGAGTGATAATTGAGGAGTTCCAAGATTTACAAACGAACCTGAATCTTAAATTGATTTCACTGGTAGCTTTGCTAGGATGTTGAGTACGATGTTGTGCGGAAGATGGTTGTTCCTCCATCGGAGACTCGGTGGTTGTGGAAGAGGTTGTCTCATTTGGTCTCCACTGAGAGAGAGTGTGTGATGAAAACGGTGACCTAAACAAACTAGTCTTCTTCATTGAACATAGCTTGCTCCTGTTGGATCGCTTTTTTTTTTTTTTTTTTTTTTTTCGGATAAGGATAAAAGTTACTACTTTTACAATTTAGTAGAGGTGCAGTTTATTATGTTTTCTAATAAAATTTAAATACATTGGAACATAAATTTAATTATTTAATTATCCTTATTATATAAGTAAAAGATAACATTGTTTTTACAGCAAAAAAAAAAAAAAAAAGGTAACATTGTTTATGCCACACATATATATATATATATATATATATATATATATATATTTATTGGTCAAATAACTCGAAACAATCATGTGCTTGAATTTAATTAGAGTTGTAATGTACATTGAATCGTAAAAGAAATTGTATGAATTGGTCTGAGGGTTGGATTCACAAGCCAAGGAGCTGGATGGGTTCACGAGCCGAGGAGCTAGATGGATTTACAATGGGTTCATATGCAGGTAAAGGTTTGAAAGCAAATTCGTGGGGTTTTGATATGGGAATTGAATTGCTGTGAAACAGTGTCGTAAGTTTCTGCTACGTTTTATGTTTTCAGTTTGGTGGAATGATACAATTTTGGGAGCTGCCAACCAGCTCTTCTCTTTGTTTTAAGTGAAAATGCTTCGTTTTGTAGGGTTGACTTGGCCCACACAAAAAAAAAAAAAAAAATGTCAACATGCCAACATATCACTTAACAGCCTAAACTAACTAAGAGTGAGATTTTGCTAACAAAATCAAATTTTATGGTGCAAAATCAAATTTCTCAAGCTTTAAGATATAAAACCGAAGCAACTCCAATCTTCAGGGGTGTACTTTGTAATTTACCATTCATTTCTTTTTCTTTTTTTTTATCAAAGATAGAATTTACCATTCATTTTAAGAATTATATATTATATAGAAATTAAAGATTTAAATATTCAATTTAAATATAAATATGTAAGTATACCAAAGATTTAAAGTAATATAACATTTTTTATTCAAATATATAATTTAATTGTGTATGTGTGTGTGTATATATATATATATTTGGTTATTTTCAAAGAGAGAAAGTTGTGGGTTCCAATTAGCTCAACTGGTAAAAATTTTGATAGTTGAATAAGAGATTTGAGGTTCAATTCCCGTCAGGAACAGACCCCATAAGTTAAAACTCTCTAAAAAATCGAAAGAGAAAGCTCAAATAAAGAAAGTACCATTTTTGTTTGGAATTATTGAGCCATGACTTGTGCACTCTTTCAACTTCACTCTTCATTCATTGTTCTCTAGCTTTCTTTGCCATGTCACATTAGCGGTCCTCTTCAAATCTTCACGGCCCTACACTTTTCTTTTCTTCTTCTTTTTAGTTTTTACCCTTATTACTTTTGGAATAACAAAAAATTTTTGTGCTAGGACAGTTGATGATTTGGCTATTTTGATGTTTATTATGATATATAAAATTTTCCCACCAAAATCAATGGCTCAGCCATTGGTGCTAGAGGTTTGGTGACCGGACTGGCAGCTTCGGTAATTGTATAATTAGCAATAATTACCAGACCGAACCATCAACACTAGCCACCGGATTGGTGATCCAACCACCAAATGGAGGGAGAGAGCCACTATTTGTTTTTTTGTAAAAAAATTTTAAGTTTAACCAAATTTTACACAAACAAAAACAATAAAATGCTGAAAATATCTTCTATGAAATATTTTACAGTGAAATAAACCGAGAAGAGTTGTAAATCTAGAAGAAAATGGTCCACTTCACTTTCGATCCAAACTAGTGACATGGGCTTCGCGGAAGGACTAAAGATTAAGTCAAGTTGAAAGCGAGAGAGAGAGAGAGAGAGAGAGTTTGGGTTATTTGGTTAAGGTGGATCTTAGTTATATTTTCAATTGAAGTGGCGACTTCTAATTAGGCCACCTAAGAGCATCCACAGCAGTGGAGCTAAAAATTTAGCTTTTTAGCTCCACAAAAAGTTACTTTATCTATTTTACCTATTCACTTTACAAAACATGCTGCAGCAGTGGATCTATTTTAGCTTTCAACACAATAAAATAATATAAACATCATAATAAAATAATATATCCACTACAATAAAATAATATATCCATTACAATAAACAACCATCACAACTACCCGCAACCGCTACCATCGACTCTTCCACTGCCACCGCAATCACTACCGCCACCACTACCGCTGCCACCACCGTCACCGCCGCCACCGCCGATTCTTCCACCATCGCAACTGCCACTGCCACTAACTCTTCCACCACCGCCACCGCAATCGCTACCACCACTACTACCGCTGCAGCCACCGCCACCACTACCACCACCACCGATTCTTCCACCACCGCGGCTGCCACCGTTGCCGACTCTTCCACCACCGCCCAAATTATACTTATACATTTTTTTTTTTTTACTAATACAATTTTTCAATCATCATGATAGCGTAACAATAATATTTTATTTTAACTCCAAATTATATATATACAAAACTTAAACTAAACTATATAGCTATTTAGCTCCATTGCTGCAAATGCTCTAAGTCATATTATTGGGATCATTGATTAAGACATTACAAGTAATTTGGTCCCAAAATGGTAGTAAAAATAGGAAAAAGAAAAATTAGTTTACAAGCACTATAACACATCAAATAATAGATAAACTTATGTGAATGCTCTAAATATCAATCTCATATTAATTTTAAGGATAAATTACACCACTCTCCTTTGAGGTTTTATAAACTTAAACTCCTCCAGACGATTTATAAAATGATACTCATTCCTTGAGGTTTGTATAAATGTGACAATTAAGTATATAACGTCTCATTAAAGATTCTTATCCATACTATGAACAACATGGCATCCTCTTTTTCTTAAGATTTGTTGATGAATGACACTCTCACCCTTACAATGCATTTGATTGGAGTAAAAATTGAGGGATAAAAAATGGGGAAGTGGTAGGGGAAATGTTTGGTTAAGAGAGGAAAATAAGAGAGAAAAATGGTTAGTTCGAGTATTTTATCCTCAGACCCACCAAAATCATGTCCCTTTAAACTGGGGAGAAATTAGGGGGTGGAGAAGGGTTTGGATGGTAAATTATTCATGTACCCCTTTCTTCCCTCCACATTTCCAAATTTCAGGTTTTTTTTTTTTTTCAAACTTATTGTTAATTTTTTTTTTATCAAAAAAGAGTATGAAAGTAAATTTATAAGAATTAAATTTTTTATCTTTTCATTTTTCTTCTAAAAAAAAAAAAATCTATTTCTCAACATTTTCATCCTATTCACCAAACATATATATGAGAGAAATCTAAATCCACTTTTGTTCCTCTATATTTTCACCCCTCAACATTTCCTACTCTCCTAACCAAACAAAAACAAAACTTGAGACACAAGCATATATATATATATTGGAATCTAAATTATTTAGTACTTTAATTTGGAAGGAGTGAAAAAAGAGGGTAATTTGTAAAAGAAAATATATGAGTATTAAACTATTTTATAAATTCTTTTACAAATCATTAATATAGTGAACGATTATTAATAGGAAAAAAGTAATCAGTATTAAACCTTTACTCATTTTTTAAGCCTAAAGAACATTGATATAATTTACCCAAGATATAAGACTTGTGAGTGATATAATTCACTCACTTCGATGTCTGTTCAATCTGACAAACAGAGCATCTGAGAGTAATGACCATCGGTACCCAACACCAACAAAAACAGCTCACAGTTTTATCAAACAACCTCACTCACTTTCAACTCCATTGAATTTTCACTCTCTCTCTCTCTAAATCATGAGTCTCTTAGTTTCCACCAGACCCTCTCTCTCTTTCCGATTAAATTTCAATCTCTTACGCCGCCCCACAAACCTCCCTGTCTCCTCTGCTTCACTCACTCCCAAACCGCCTCCTCTTCCAACCCCACCTCTCCATATCCTCCGTCGTGCGCCGTACTCTTCCCCGTGCACCCCACGCGCCGCCTCCACCGCCTCCACAGCATATTCCATCTTGCGCGACGCTGGAGCAGCCGCCGCCATACTCGCCGGCGCCTACGCACTCGTCTCCGCCTTCGACTTCCTCACCCGGCGAAACCTCATCGAACAGGTGTTTTTTTTTTCTTTCTCTTTCTCTCTCTCTACTGTATTTAGCATCAAATGATAGGAAATTAGTTGTTAAAATATCGTGAAGGTAGTATCTTTTGTCTTTTATGCTATAAACAAAAAAAAATGAAGTGCTACATATTACGTCACACTATTTCTTTAATTAATTATAAGTGATTAGTTGTTTTTGTTTTTAATTTAAATAATTTTTATTGTAAAAATGTTGTAAACTACGTTTATAATTGGAAACTACATGCAAGTATGTATGTTTGGTAATTTGTTTCATTCTAGGAGTATCTGATTTAGCTAAACCGATTTACTTGTAAACAGTCTTGTGAAATTTGTATATGTAGTGGACCCTTGAAATAGACCTGGAAACGGAAAGAAAACGATCACCCAATGGATTGAGATCACTTTCTCAACAACAAAAAAAAGAGATCAGGTACAATATGGCTGATGCAATATCTGGCTGAGGTTGAAAGTCAGAAAAAACAATTTTTCAATCTCAACAAAATAAAAAATATTAAAAATAAGAAAAAAGTTAAAGTTTTTTTTTTTTTTTTGAGTGGGAGAAAAAAGTTAAAGTTAAAAAAGTTAAAAATGTAAAAAAAATTGTGAAGGAAATCGTGTAATTGCATGGACCGGATCTCAATCCCTCACCATCGGTAACTTCATCTCTTGCTGGCTTGTTGCTGTATCTTCTTATTTTTCTTGTGTGTGTGTATATATATATATATATTAACAGGTCCAGGCTTTATTTCAACACTATTTTAACACTATTTAAAAATATAAAAAGTTGTAAAAAAAAGTTAGTTATTTTTTTATTTTTCGATAAAAAGTTTTTATGAATCAAAATCCTTAGAATATTCATTAACTAATTTAGCAAACAAAAACCATTGGCTCAATTTGGAAAGGACGTTAGCACGTGGCAAAGGCTTCGCAAGTGCACACTGCTAATTTATTTGAAAATATATTTACCCAAAAAAAGCAAAATGGAAAAGAGAATAGAACATATTGGTGGAGATTATCAAATAAAAAATAATAAAAAAACTATTGTGGTTGTTAAGATTTAGGGTGTGTTTGTTTGGAGGTGAAATAGGACGGATGAAAAACTTTGAAAAGATAATAAGAATAAGAACTTTTTTGGAGTGTGTTTGGTTGGGTGGGAAGGAAAGAAAATAAATAGTAGGGCTCAGGTGTTTTCTCCCCAGGCCCGCCAAATAGTTTTCACCTCAAAATGTGAAGAAAACTAAAGAGTGAAAATGGAGCTACTTAATGGGCTAAAATATCCATGCGCACTAGCACATGAATTTTATCCGTATGTTGCTTCTCTTCACTTTTTTTATTCTTTTTTTCCCTTCCTCCTGGATGTTGCCTCTTTTTCTTCTTCTTCTTCTTTTTTTTTTTCTTTTTTCCTGGACAGTACCTCTTTTTGTTTTTTCGTTTTTCCTTTTGATTTAGTGGGCAGGCTTCGTCTAGTGTATGCTGCTCTTTTTCTTCTTCTTTTTTGCTTTCTTTTGTGTTTTTTTTTTTTTTTTGTTAGTATGTGATTATTTTTTCTAGACATGATTTTTTTTTTATAATAAATTTAGGTGATTGCTTTTTTTTTTTTTGGTTGTTTGTCACTTTTTTTTTTTTAATTGGACATCATTTTTTAATAATGGTATATGAGTAAATTTATACAAATTCACTTTTTTCATCCCTCCACTTTTTCACTCTCAACCAAACAAAAATGAGGGAAATTAAAATATTTTCTATTTTCCAACTTTTCCATCCTCTTACTATTTTCTATCTTCTCACTTTTCCACTCCTCCAACCAAACGGACCCTTAAGAGAAATAGAGGAACAGACCCTTAAGAGAAATGGAGAAAGAGTTTTTTTATTTTATTTAAGAAGAAACGATCAACACAATAGTAGGGCTGTAAATGAGTCTGGCTCATTAAAAGTTTAAAGTGATGCATTGAATAATATTTTTGTTAGAGGTATTAGGTTTATGTGTAGGCCCAAGAGGCCCAATTATATTGTAAGCCCATATATATCTAACCCAAGCTCATAATCCCTATATAGTTCTGGCTTAAAGTCCATTGTAATTATAGAATTGAGATTATAGTGAAGATGTAGTTGTCAAGGGCTTCTTTTGTGGACGTAGGCCATTAGGCCGAACTACGTAACCTTTGTGCATTCTCTTGCCTCCTTTGAAAATGAGTTAAGCTTGAGTTTATTAGTAAGTTAGATTACATATTCAAACTTTGTTTACCTTCTTGTCGAAAAAACTCGAACTTATTCATGAGTAAAGTGTTGTCGTGCTGTTAGAGTGACTTTTTTGTACACCCCTAGTGTCGATTGGAATATTTTCCCCCTATTTTCCTTGGGTTGTTATATATTGTGAGGATTGAAATTATATGAGAAGGAAGCAAATTCGCATTCTGCTGGATCACATGACTTTAGCATAAAACCATGAAGGAAACTTACATTTATCTAATATTTATGAAATTATGCTTTAAGTTATAACATATCTATTGATTGATTTTGAATCGATATGTTTATAACGGTGGTTTTGGATAACCTTATCTCTGAGTTTCAAAATTCGTTTGTTGGCGGAAGGCAAATTCTGGATTCAGTGCTTATTGCAAATGAGTGCCTGGACAACAGGTTGAAGAGTAGAATACCGGGTGTGGTTTGCAAGCTTGATATTGAAAAAGCTTATGATCATGTGAACTGGGAGGCCTTGTTTTATTTGCTGGGTCGTATGAGTTTTAGGCTGAAATGGAGGGGGTGGATTAAGACTTGTGTTACATTGGTCCGTTTTTCAGTCTTGGTTAATGGATCCCCTGAAGATTTTTTTGGAAGCTCTCGTGGGGGTTGAGACAAGGGGATCCCCTATCCCCGCTTTTGTTTCTTTTGATAATGGAGGTCTTAAGTAGGCTCTTGAAGAAGACTGAGGAGTGTAATCTTATTCAGGGTTTTCATGTGGGAGCTGTGAACACTGTTGGTGTGCGTATCTCCCATTTGCTATTTGTTGATGATACTATCTTATTTTGTGATGCCTCTAGGGAACAGTTGATGTCCATTAGGTTGGTGTTGTCTTGTTTCCAGGCTTTTACTGGCTTGAAGGTCGATGTTGGGAAAAGTGAAATTGTCCCTGTTGGGGAGGTGAATAATCTAGATGCATTGGCTAATATCCTGCAATGTAGAGTGGGCAGGTTGCCTATGAAATATTTGGGGATGCCGTTAAAACTTCTTTTAAGACAGCTTCAATCTAGAATCCTATTTTGGAGAAAATGAAGAAGAAATTATTTGGGTGGAAGCGTCTCTATCTATCTAAGGGTGGTAGACTCATGCTAATTAAGAGTACCCTCTCTAGTCTCCCAACATACTTTTTATCTCTCTTTACTATTCCTAAGGCTGTGGCTGCTAGATTGGAAAGTATTCAGAGGAATTTTCTGTGGGGGTCTTTTGAGGGGAGTTTCAAGTACCTTTTGGTGGCTTGAGAAAGGGTATGCTCACCCATTGAGATGGGTGGATTGGGGATAAGAAGTGTGGTTGCTTTTAATCAAGCTCTATTAGGGAAATGGTTGTGGAGATTTGGTCATGAAGTTACTTATCTCTGGCGGAGAGTTATCTCTTCTAAATATGGCGAGGTTCAAGGGGGGTGATGCACTAAAGTCTGCAAGAGGACTCATGGGTGTGACCTATGGAGAAGCATTCATGAAGGGTGGGAGAGCTTTTCTAAGCATCTATCTTTTGTAGTGGGGGAAGGCACTCGTATTCATTTTTGGCATGATAGGTGGATTTGTGATATTTCTCTAAAAGATCTCTATCCTGAGCTCTATGTGTGCTCAGCGATCAAGGATGCTTACATCTCTGAGGTCTTGTGGATTCCAGAAGGGGGCACTGCTAGAGTGTGGAATTTGAGGTTTTATAGAGCTTTTGAAGATTGGGAGTTGGCTGCATCTTATTCTCTGCTCCAGCTTATCCAAACCTGTATTCCTTGGGGTGAGAGGAGAGATACTCTTTGCTGGCGGCTAAAAGGTGATGGTAATTTTGACACCCAGTCTTCCTATCAGGTGATTCGGGGTGCTTCGAATTCTTTGTTTCCTTAGAAGGGGATTTGGAAACCAAAGATTCCTAAACGAGTGGCGGTCTTTCTGTGGACAGCTGCTCATGATCGGATCCTCACTTTGGATAATCTTATGTTTAAAGGTCGTCCATTGGCTAATTGGTGTGTTATGTGTTGCCATGATGGGGAGTCGATAGACCACTCTTCTTCATTGTTTTGTCACTCATTCCCTATGGTCTCTTATGCTTTAGGCTTTTGGTATTCATTGGGTTATGCCAGGTTCGGTGGCAGGTTTGTTATCTTGTTGGCATCAGTGGCTTGGGAAGCATAACTCGAACATTTGGAATTTGGTTCCAGGGTGTTTAATGTGGACTATGTGGTTGGAACGAAACCGTCGATATTTTGAGGACAAGGAGAAGACGTTAGATGAGTTAAAAGTTTTAAGTCATCGCAGTCTTTTGGAGTGGTCTCGTTGTTGGGGTTTTACTGATTGTTCTTCTCTCTCTAAGTTTATGTCTTCCCTTAGCTTAGTTTCCTGATCTCCCTCTTTGTGTTGTGCTGTGTGCTCTTTTTTTTTCTTCTTGTTGTTCATCATCATGAATATCTTGTACTTTTCTCTTTTTGTTTTATCATTAATATTATTTTTCTAATTACCTATAAATATACATACATATATATATATATATATATATATATATATATATATATATATATATAAAATCGATAACAACCAAGCCTTGGAGTTGGAGGAGGCACAATTCAAAATTAATTGATATCTTATAACATTCAATAACAATAATGGTAGAAATAGCATAAAAAAAGACATGTTAATTATAAAAGTAATAGTGAGTATGACTTTGGATAACATAGAATGGTGGAAAATAACATCCTAATTAATCTGTTAAAGATTCATAGCTGATTCAAAAATTTTGATACTAAGGCTTAGTTATTGTTGTTGTATCTATTGATTTCATAGCCGATCCACATATTAATTGATTTTGAATTTCGCCTCTTTTGAAGTGAAATCATGATCTCATCTCTAATATTAGGAGAATTGGCTATTTTACATGCACAAACAAAGACTTATGCACTTGGCTTAATATTTGTGTCATGAGGCGCAATGACGAATTGATTTCACACTCGTATTTACTCTCTATTGTTCTTTTGGAGTTATCTTATTTAACATTATTATTCGATACTGATTAAGTGATTCAGCTTAGGCTTATAGGATAGTCTTGAGTTTGAATAATTTCTCCACTTTGTACCTTTTGTTTAAAGTTAAAAAGCTCACATTTTGAGCCCACTTACAAAGGGGGAGTACGATTATTGATTAAGTGATTGATTTCACCATGTCCCATCAGGTTAAGCTTTTAAGTTCTAATTTGTCAACTCCACGTGTTGCTATGTTACTAAATGACATCTGTGTCTTGGTCCGCCAATTTGTAGGATATAATTTACATCAGGGTTTTCTTGAAAGCCTTAAATTTACACAAAAGCTCCATTATTTTTCCATTGCTGAACTTTTAAAAGAGAGAAAAAATTGAGATAGGGTTGCTCACTTACATATGTTGCCATGTCGGGCTTGCCTATCAGATCCTTATAATGTTAGAAATACAAAAACACTGACCTTGCAAGTTGTAATTTTTTGAATCCATCAAAGTTTAGGTTTTAGAGCCAAAATACTTACATCTAGCCAAACTAAGGAAGATATGTATCTATTTTTTGCTAAGGAAACCAAGAATCCATGTTTTGTGCATTCTTGTTTTAAAGTTAGTTTGAAGGACTTTGCAACAACTATTGTAACATGAAGTATCTTAGTTGGATTTATTAACTGGTGTCCAGTTAGTGTTGGACTCCAAGCATAGAGTGCCTTCCAAATGCATATATTATGGAAGAGTCATTGTGGTAAGGTGATTTCCTTGTAGCAGTTAAAAGGTATATGTTGTGCAGATCAATAAACTGAAAAGGTTCAGGGGCATCAAGGAATTGGTAGTGGTAGCCTACGTTAGTGAAATTTGGAAAAAGAAGCTTTGGGGTGAAACTGTATTCATTACTTGTTAAAAGTGGTGCCATTTATTTAGCAGAGAAGATATATAATAGGTTTTTGTGTATTTCTATTGGCAAATAAACCTTAATCAAGCAGAAAGCAAGCATTGCACTGTGCTTTTAAGAGTGTATACATATTCTCTCTTTGTCATAACTTTGCTTTCTTTTTGACAAATTTTCAAATCTCTACTGATTGGAGCAGAGCTTAAGCAGAAAGCTGGTTCATATATTGTCTGGGCTGTTTTTCATGGTTTCTTGGCCAATTTTCAGGTATTTCTTCCCTCTGTATATGAAATCCTAACTGGTTTTATTCTTAAAAAAATACTAGTGGTTTGAACTGCCGTTTTCCTTAACCACTTCAGCTGGTCATTTTAATCCTAGAATAGCACCACAACAGAGGCTCGGTACTTTGCTTGTTTAGTTCCTCTTGTGAACTGTCTGAGGCTTGTCATCCACGGCCTCTCATTGGCTTCTGATGAAGGGCTCATAAAATCTGTTACTCGAGAAGGAAAACCAGAGTAATTTTTTCAGTCATCATTACAAAGCTATTTCGATTCATCTCTTTGTGATAATAGAGATAAGTAATTTTGCTTCAATATCAATATTTTTGCAGGGAGTTGCTTAGAGGTCCTTTGTATTATGTTCTGATATTGATTTTATGTGCTCTTATCTTTTGGCGTGAGTCTCCGGTTGGAGTGATCTCGCTGGCAATGATGTGTGGTGGTGATGGTAATACTTCTTCCATCATCCAAATTCAGCTGCCCCCGACTCCTTCCAGTTACTAATTTTCAACTTGGTGGCTTACAGGTATCGCAGATATCATAGGTAGAAGATTTGGGTTCTTGAAGATTCCTTATAATCAGCAGAAAAGTTGGGCGGGTAGCATATCCATGTTTATTTTTGGATTCCTGATTTCCATTGGGTGAGTTTGAAACCATCATTGTGGTCGACCAAATAGGTTATCAAAATTTAAATTGTTTTGTATGGATTTTGGCACTGACATGAAAATTATCTTTATAATGTAGGATGCTGCAATACTATTCAGTTCTGGGATATTTACATTTGGATTGGGTCCAAACAGTGCAAAAGGTCGCTCTAGTTTCTTTGGTGGCAACTGCGGTGGAGTCTCTTCCAACAACGGAGGTAATAGATGACAACATATCTGTTCCTTTAGTAAGCATGGCAGTGGCATTTTCAATGTTTGGTTATTAGCTTGTTGCATCCTTTTTTTCTCTTCCCCTTCCATTAGTCCCATTATTGATATGTTTAGTTTTTCATTTTTTGTCTATTGCGGGTATCCTTAAATGCCCTTTAAATCATTGCCTCTGTGAAACACGTGTTAATATAATGAAATTAATTAAACAAATACAAAGCTTCTCTTTTATTCTTGAGCCCAATGAACCAGTGATCACATAGTTTATTACTTCACTGTCTTGAGTTTCAATATGAATCCTATGGCTTTATTTCAGATTTTAAGGACCCTTGCTTCAGAATGATTCATCAAAATAGTCTTATTCCAAACTATTTGGACTTGACCATGTGGAGTTCATCTGTTTGTTTATAACCCTTTTAATTTTGTATTTTCATGTACAGCTTATCTATATGACTGTTTGATTTGTACCTTTTCTTTTTAGTGTTCTTGAATACTCCTGTTTCTTATTGCTTCAGCTCATACAAATGGGGTATTCCAGACCATTTTCCCCCCATAATTTGATAGTAGACAAGCAAGATGTCCACTGGGCTAACTATTTTACTTATTAGACTGTAATGTTTCTGTCTCTTACATAGCGAGAAAAGATGAAATAAGAACCAAAAGCAAAATAGTTTAAGGTTACTTTTAAATCGGTCCCTTGTTTTTCAGTACTTGCAATATCGATGTGAAAGTGCTCCATCCATCATGGTTTGTCACATTTTCACTCTTAATTAATCTGCCTAAAATTGACGTTTTTTTTTTTTTTTTTTCTATCCAAAATTTCATATATGTATGCGTTAACACGTAATATTCTAACGGATGTTAATAGAAGGACTACACTGATATTGTTGTCATCTTCCAGAAGATGTAAATTGTAAGGTTTTGAAAGTTCAGGGACTGATTTAGAAGTAACATCAAATTTAGAGGATGTAAATAGTAGCTTAGTCTATTTATTATAATGAATTAATAATGTAATAAGCACAATGTGATTGCACCCAAAGTTATTGACAAAAACATGCTATACTGAGCCATATATATCATTGCTAGTTTGCTAGAGGCATGTGGAACAAGCTTATCGAAGCCTTTAATCCCATAAATCTCTGGCCCATTTATAATGGTTCAAAGTTCAAACCTAAGATAATTGATCATAAGTTCAAAACCTTTTTTAAAGGGAGGAGATTTTGAGATTGAGAGGACATGCCATGGCATTTAATTTGGGCTATTCTGGCCTGTCATAAGAAACTACAAACTTCACCCGATGTTTGTTTAAATAATCCAATTACTTCTGTGTTAACTGATCTTTGTCAAAGTTTAGAGCCCAAACCTAAGCTTGTGCAAAACTGACTGAAAGCCAGGCCGGACTCCAATGGAACTTCAGTCAGTTTAAGCCCTATTGGTTTGTTATAGCTTAATTCATTCTCAAAATAGCCAAAGCCAGTATTGAGTTCCTGTTCAACCCCATAAAGATTAGGTTTAGCAACATCAACTCTTTTTTTCAGACCATCTCATAATGCCTTCATGAAAAGATGGAAAAGCTCAGTTTTTATACCACAAGAATTTAGGTCTTGAAATCGAGACCAAATTAGTCTAATGCAAGAAATAAAGGAAGAAAGTCTAAAAAATTGGTAAGGTCTTTGGCCACCAGCAGTTCGATGTTTAAGTCAAATTTCTTTCTTTCTTTTAGTGGATAAATGGGTTATACTCAAAAGGTATATACATTTTTACTTCATGTTCACCTCCTTTTAAGGTTGTAGTGCTTATTACTTTTTGGGGAAAAGTTAACGAATACATTAAATACATTAAAGGTATTGGTTTTGGAAATATTTTTAGAAAATTTCATAGTAAGAAAAAAAAAACTGATTTTTTTTTTACAATATTTCTCATGAACATGGTACTAAAACTTTCTTAAAATGGTTCATTAATAAAAATCCTAAGAAAATACAAAAAATATAATAAAATATAGACAAATAAACAAATGTCTTAAGGACACCCTATTTTCTTTTGGTCCATTTTCATACATGCATTATATTGATGGAGTTATATGGTTTGTAACATTTGATACGTAGTCTAAATGTCATGCGTTCAACCCATGTTAGGTCTTGATTTGCTGTCGAGTAAAGCAAATTTTGCTATGCTTACGTATTTAGAATAAAAATATTGTTTCTAGTTTTGCCAAGATATCATGATAACTAAGAGGGCATTTGGATTCCACTGAAAAATGCTGCGTCTGCGTTTTAAGTTTTTTTTTTTTTTTTTTTTTTTTTTTTTTTTTTTTTTTCCAGCCGCAGTTGTTGACCCAGTCTTCTGTGAACAGTGCATTCGTGCACTGTTTACGGACCCACAAATTTCACTTTTCAGCAACTTTTTCATTAAAAATAGGTCCCGCGGTACTATTCACACATTTTAAAATTATTTTGCTACAGTGTTTTCAGTTTTCAGTTTTCAGCAATAAGTTCTATCCAAACAGACCCTAAATATTTGATCTAGAGATCAAACGCAATTAAGACCTTGTATCTTCGCCCTTTAGATTTCAGAGTAGTATCTTATAGAATATAGAGCGACTCACAATATGTGAGGCTCATGTGTTGTGATAAAATGACTATATAAAGGCACTTTATAAGACAATTTTCCCTAAAGTTACACATATTAAGTAGAAGCCCAAAATACCTCATACATAGTGAGCCCAACCTCTCTTGAGATATATCAAAATGGCACCCCCTCCTAAACGTTTATATAATTAACTTCCTCTCCTTGAGGTTTCTATAATTACAACTGATAAGTCTATGCCAAATTTTCATAACATAATATTTTACAACTTAAAAAAAAAAAAAAAAAAAAAAAAAATCCTATCTAGCAAATATGGACAAAATGACACTTTCTCCTTGAAGTTTGTAAAAATAAGTAAGAATATTTTTTTTATTAAAAAATGTAATATTTGGTTAGCTAAGTTAATGCATGAAAGGATATAGATTTATTTGTTTCATTTATAAAAACCTTAAATGAGAGAGTGTCTTTCAATAAATCTTAAGAGAGATTGGTGTAATTTAGGATCCGTTTGGGAACAGCTTATCTAGTTTTTTGTTGAAAACTTTTTATTGAAAGTATGTTAAAATATACTTATACCTTGAAAAAGTAGGAAAAACTAAAGTTGTACATAAAAGTTAAAAGCTAAAGCTTAAAGCTAATGCCAAATTCACCCTTAGTCTTTTTTCTTTTTTTCTTTTTTGGTAGGAAGGAATTAGAACTTAGATCAGCAGTTAACAAGTCTATTACAAAATGTATTAGTCTTATCATAGGCCAATAATAAACTCACCCTTTGTCTCTCTCTCATTTAGTTTTTTTTTTGTTTTTGTAAGTCAAAATTCATTAATCAAAGAAGGGAATAAGCCAACCCATATAACATACATGACTTGGGCCAAAATCATCTCAGCCGTTAAAAAAAAATAAAAGACGAAGAGGCAGGTCCAAGAGAATATACCCAATCTCTATTATGACAGGAGGTCCACTGCCCAAGTTATGGGTAGCCCAATTCACATTCCTACAAACGATAGGGATTTTCTAACAAACACAATGATTGAAAAAACTGTACCTCTCGAAGCTATGTTCCAAGGACCAAGACTTTTTGATTTGTCAATTCTCTTGATGGTCATTGTAATATGAAATTCAACACAATTATTGGCCAAGTATAATATGCATACATTGCAATGGAAGAATTGCCATCTTGGAGAAGGACCATACATTACTTATTGCTTCAGCTCATACAAGCAAAATGTCCACTGGGCTAACTCTTTTGCTTATTAGACTGTCATGTTTTCTAGGCAGTCTCTATCTTTTATAGGTAATATGAATATGAAATAAGTACCGAAAGCAAAATAGTTTAAGGTTACTTTTTAATAGGTCCCTTGTTTTTCAATACTTGCAATGTCAAAGTGCTTCATCCATCATGGTCTTCAAAATTTGCAACTTATACCCTTGATTATTAGTTAATGTTTAAGTGCTCCATCAATCATGGTTTGTCACATTTTCGCTCTTAATCAATCTGCCTAAAATTGACGTTTTTTTTTTTTTTTTAATTGAAAATGTTGTTAGACTTATGATTAAGTGATTAAATTCATAATTTCCTAATAGTTTAAGCTTTTGGGACAATCGGTAATTTAACATGGTATTAGAGCAGGAGATCCTGAGTTCGATTCCTGGTTTTACTCTACCTCCCATTTAAAATATTAATTTCTCACTTATTGGGCCCTCACTTATAAAGGGAAAGTTTAAGCCCACAAGTGAAGGGGAGTGTTAGACTTATGGTTAAGTGATTATATTCACCATTTCTTAATAGTTTAACCTTTTGGGACAATTGATAATTTAACAAATGTCATTTTTGTGTGCGTTAACACTTAACTGTCATATTCTAACGGATGTTAACAGAAAGGCTACATTGATATTGTTGTCATAGTGGAAAATGTAATTGTTAGGTTTTTAAAGTTAAAGGGACGGATTTAGAAGTAACATCAAATTTAATTAGAGGATGTAAATACTAGTATTTTAGTCTATCTATTATAATGAATTAAAAATGTGACAACAATGTGATTGCACCCAAAGTTCTTGACAAAATACATGTTACACTGAACCATAAATATCATTGCCATTTTGCTAGAGGCATGTGGAACAAACTTGTCGTAAATCTCTAGTCCATCTATAATGGTTCAAACTTCAAACCTTAGATGATGGATCATAAGTTCAAAACCTTTTTTTGAGGAATGAGATTTTGAGATTGAAAGGACATGCCATGGCATTTAATTTGGGCTATTCTGACCTGTCACAAGAAACTACAAGTCTCACCCGATGTTTGTTTAAATTAGCCCAATTATTTCTGTGTTAACTGGGCTTTGTCAAAGCTTTGAACCCAAACCTACGCTTGTGCAAAACTTACTAGAAGCCAAGCCTGACTCCAATTGGAACTTCAGAGTTCAGTTAGTTTAAAGCCCAATTGGTTTGGTATGGTTTATATTTTGTGACGCTTAAAAAATAAGTTGAGCAAAATTATAGTAGTATATGTGGAAAAGGTAAAGTTTTAAAGAATGTAGTATATACTATATAGTAGTGTGCAACACTTGGGTGTTATTTTATTTGTTTGTTGAGCAGGTAGCCTGTGGTCGAATAACTGAAACCCTCAAGTGATTTATTCGGTTTTACCTCTGAAAAATCAAACACTAGGCTCAATATGTCAAGTAAAGTAGGTCTTGATTTGGTGTCGAGCAAAGCAAATTTTGCTATACTTAGCTTATCTTTGTCACCCATCAACATTGAGTTCATGTTGATAGTATATGGGAGATACCGCTCTACGAATTTTAGAATGAAAAATATTGTTTCTAAGTTTGCGAAGATGTCTTTGATAACCAAATATTTGATCTAGAGACCAAAGGTGGTTAAGGCTATGCATCTTTGGATTTCAAGGTAATAACTTACAGAATATGGAGTGACTATATGCATTTTCTCACAACATGTGGGGTACATGTGTTGTGATAGCCTTAACGGCCCAAAATGCCCTATTGTTCATACGTAGTGAGCCCAACTTCCCTTGCGGTATATCGAAATGGCACCCCTCCTAAACGTTTGTATAATTAACTTCCTCCCTTTGAGGTTTCTATAAATACAATTGATAAGTTCATGCTTAACTTTCATAGCAGAATATTTTATATCGTTTTTTTATTAATAAAAATTGATATCCAACAACGATGGACGAAATGACACTTTCTCCTTGAAGTTTGTAAAAATAAGTTAGAATTTGTTTTTGTTCAAAAATCGAATATTTTGGTTAAATAAGTAAACACATGAAAAGATGTGGACTTCTCTGTTTTATTTATAACAACCTTAGATGAGAGAGTGCCATTTGGATAAAGCTGAAGGGAGATTGGTGTAATTAAATTTTTTTCTTTTTTTGTATATATATATATATATTGTAAATCAAAATTCAATAATCAAAGACGGGAATATACATATGACTTGAGCCAAAATCACTCAGCCGTTAAAAAAAAAAAGGGACAAACAGGCAGGTCCAAGAGAATATGGGCCCAATCTCTATTATAACAGGAGGTCCAAGTAATGGGCAGCCCGATTCACACTCCTACTAACAGTATCAGTAGGGACTTAATTTCTAACAAACACAATGATTGAAAAAAACTGTATCCACAAAAATTCGAAGCTGACCAAGACTTGATTTGTCAATTTCTTTGATGGCCATTATAATATGAGATTCCACACATTTATTGGCCAAGCATGACGTGCACACATGATAATGGAAGAATTGCCATCTTGGATAAGGACCAGTAGCATTATGCATATTTCAAATCACACACAAATTAAAGAATGAGCAGCTATCTAGATTCTAGAGGGCTAGAGAGTAGAGACTAGAGCGCAACAAATGTGGAAGGCACTTAATAGCAGTAATGAGTAGTTCCAACCAACTCTTTAACACAAATTTTCCAAGTCCATTTGACATTGATATATGAGTGAAGGAGGCAATGGTTGTTGTTTTAAATTCAATTTATGCAAACTCCATTTCTATAAAAGTGTTGAAAATGTATCAAGAGAGGAAATCTTTTGCATTTCATCAATCTTGTTTTTTTCATTTATCCTTTGTAATATTTGTAAATGTGTTTGGTAGGAGTGGTTTTGAGAGAGAGAGAGAGAGATTATTTTCTCCAATTTAGTTAGTGAGAAAAGAGGGTTGATGAAAAATTGGGTAAGTTGATTTCATCAATCTTGTTTTTTCATTTATCCTTCGTAATATTTGTAAATGTGTTTGGTAGGAGTGGTTTTAAGAGAGAGAGAGATTATCTTCTCCAATTTAGTAAGTGAGAAATGAGGGGGGGGGGGGTGTGAAAAATTGAGTGAGTTGACTTCTTAGTGGAATATTATAGAGTACTCCGCAATTTCAGTAAGTACTCATTCTCATATAATAGCAGATTCCATCATAAATTTAATTAGTAAAATGTGTGAGATGAGTGAGTACACAATTATTATACTCATAGAGTATTCTATAATTACCCCTTTTTTCATGGGTTCCAAATTTGATTCCCTCCAAAATCCAAAAAAAGAGTGGTAGGAAAATATGAGAGGGAAGACAATTACTATTTTACCTTTCCTTTGAAAAGTAATGTTAATTTTTTTTTCTTATACAATAAGGTTGTAGTAGTAAATTATTGTAAATATCACTATTTATTCTTTCCTTTTTTTTCCTAGCAAATAAAGGTGAGAGACTAATTTTCATATGAGTAAAACTTAGGTGTATTAAATTATGTTTCCAAATTAAATTCAAATACCGATTGCATTGACTAATAAAAAACAAATGGATCTCATCTAGCAAAACTGAAAGGACAACACCATTTTATTAGACACTAACAACATGAGATGCTACGGTATTTGGGTACGGGTGAAAGAATTAGGGTAGATACACTTGAGTTCCCTCCCCCGATCTTAGAAGGGAGAACTTAATATATTGCATTTAAGATATGGTATCTAAATATCCATCTTTCAAATAAGATAGATGTTGGGAAATTTAGATTTCGGTTGATATAATTAATAAGTTTCAAATCCAAGTTGTTAATTAAATTTATTATGAATAAATCTTGTTAAAACAATCTAACATCAATATCATGCACAGCGACAAAAGTAAATAAGACAAAACATGATGATCTAGGAAAACTAATGAAACAAACTAGTTTCACAGTAAAAAATCTGGGGGAAAACCTTCTCGAAAAGCAATCCACTATAATAAAGAGAAGTTTCAAATTTAGTACAAAACATTTGTCCCTAAACTCTACAATCCTCGTAGATGAACTTACAGTAGAAACCTTCTACTACTTCAGTACATGACTAATTCCACCAACTTGAAAAAGATGTTGGTTGCAAAGTTCTTCATTTCATCAACAATGAAGATCAAGAAGTACTTGGTTACAAAACCTTAAGGCGCAAAGATGCAGTAGCTTCTTATAAAGAAAATAATGAACTCAGTCACTTTTTCATATGCTCTCTATATGCATACCCATTGTGACGACTTCTAAAATAAGCTTTATATATGTCTAAGGTTGTGAGAAAAGAAACTCTATACATACATATCAGCTTGGGCCGAAAATCAGATCTGGAAATTCTGATTTTGTAGATGTCGATAAATTCTCGATTTGTCGAGAATCTGTCGAGCTTCATTCATTAAATCTCGATAAATATGATTCTATGGAGCATCTGTTGAGAATCTGTCTAGCTTCTATCCAACTTTAATGAACAATTTTTCTTCACTTGTTTCTTGGCCCAATCTTCATGATTTTAATACTTGAACAAAATGTTTCTTGAAATCTTAAACCATCCTAAATCAACTCAATTACAAGTAAAGTATGTTTTGTCAAAAGATTAGCCAATTCTAAAATAACATATGTACATAACAATTTTCACATACCTCCTAATAATAGAAAATTGGTATCTTCTTCCTCCACCCTAAGTTTACACTTTAAGTTTGCTCTCTTTTTCTCTTATTCCCTTTGAAGGCCACTCTAATCTAGACCAAATTTTCTTTTGTTTGTTTGTAAATAACTTTTCCTCATTCATAGTTATTCTCTGCGCCGGACGGAACGCCTAGGGTAGTTTCCAAGAAGCCAAAAAGTTCTACCAGTCTTTCTCTTTTATATTAATGCTAGTCTTTGCCCTTTGAGAGTGAAGATAACCAAGTCTGTCATTTTGGCCTTTGGCCACATTTTCTTCCAATTCCATCACTCTCGAAAGTTCTTAGCCACAGGCACTTCTTGGAAATCCCTTAAGTCTTCAGTCTTAAGTCTTGCCTCTTGATGCTTCACCATGGTCCTTATGTTGACTGTTGATGATTGTTCATATTGGTAATATTCCACAAGACTGGGAAGCCATGACATGAACAATTCTCATAAATGTGTGATCTACAAAATATCGTGCTCAATTTACACGTTGTAAAAGAGATTCTACATTTGAGTTATGACTAGTCAAGGTCTATTGGGTGTAAATCTAGAGAAGACACAAACATAGAGACCCCACTAGTTGACCAAGTGAGGGACCAATGCGTATTCTATGGATATGATTCACTTAACACCATTTATATATGTTACTAAGTTTTTTGAGCTCATCCAAAGGCCACAGGTACCTAGTATGTAGATTAAAAAATTAAAAAAAAAAAAAAATTAGGTCGATAACATGGGTTGATGAGTTCATTTATCCGTAAGAGAAATCCAGCACGACATTGACAGAAATGATATACAAACAAGTAAGAACAAAATTGATGACCATTAATTGCCATTTGTGGGCCTTCAGTGATTTTCATTTCTTCTTCCAAACTTGGTCTTAATTTTGTCATCCTCAAGAAAAATCCTATGATAATATTCTAATGGGTTTACTTTTATGAGGTTAGATAAAAACTTGGTGGCTAAGCAAAAGATGATTCTTCTTCTTCTTCTTCTTCTTCTTCTAAAAGTTGAACATGTTATGCTGTCATATTGGATTAAGAAAGTTGAATAATATAAAGATCATGCAAACACATATTTCATGTGTTGGCGTGTTGCAAATTTTTTAAAGTTGTGCTTGGTAGACACGGCCAATGTTTCCTCCGTTTGAAGCTTTGAAAAGCTAAAGTTAATCAACAAAAAGATTTCTTCTGGATATCCAAAAGCCTCGATCAAAGTCAATTTTCTAAATTTCTATGCTTGCCCCTTCCTTTACTTCATTGGATTTTACAATTTGATTTGGGAAATCCAATGAAGTAAAGGAAGGGGCAAGCATAGAAATTTAGAAAATTGACTTTGATCGAGGCTTTTGGATCACCGTTAGCAATTGTAAATGTCTAGATTCGACAATCCTCATCTCTTTGGGATCACCGTTAGCAACAATGTAATGCAAATATTCATTAATTCCTTCTCCATACATGACTAATCCAGTCGTAACTTAATATGCATCATAGCATGGTAGCCTAATATGGATAATTTACCTCTTATTTTTACTTTAGAAAATATTAAGACTAACTATTATAGTTTTTAAGGCTTGGTTAATGGGTTTTCTTAGGGTATTTCCTAATAGTTTTTAAAAAAAAATTAATATCATTTTCGTAAAAAATATAAAAATGGTCAAAAAAATCATTTTTTTCCATCTTAGGAAATTTTTGATATCATATTCATTACCAAATTATTTTAGTAATTTTTTTTTAATATTTTCCATTACTTTTATGATTGATGACATAGTATACTAACATCACTTTCTTAATCCCCTAATACAAAATGAAACATCACTTTCTTAAAAATTTCACCAAAAGCCAAAGATACGTTAACAAAATAATACAGCATCTTAGAAAAGAAAGCAAAAGAAAAAAAAATTGAGAAAGTTTTAACCTATGAAATAAATACTTATTTATTCAGAGTGAATTGGACAGCAAAACTATAGTTTCATCTATTAATATGAAATACAAATTATTTATGAATGAATTTAAAGTCTATTTAGTAATTAAAACAGTATCACTTGCATATAAATTCACTTAATTTCAATATACCAACCTCAGCATTTTTTTTTTGTTAGTATGAAAGGATTTTTAGTATGAAAGTAAAACCCAATGCAAATTAATTAATTAATTAAGATGATGTGACTTAGATATGAAGGTTTAGTTGTTGACTTTGATTCGGTCCAGTCAAGAATTCTCTGTCATAGACTCATAAACAGAACCAGACAAGCCAGAAGCAGACAATCTTGATCAATATATTGACCTGCCTGACAGAACCATGTGGATTAATGTTGAGTCTTTCCAGCCCGGCCGGACTAATTAACAATTTCTCTTCGGAAACCCATTTTTATTTAGGTGGCTCTATTCATTCACCTCAGCAAGTTGACAGATTCATCAGTATTGAGAACTTTCCATTTTGTGACAAATTCATGGCCATCAAACATTGATCTTTACATGTCTTGCCGGTTTATTTTATTTTGTACTACAGAAAAATTAACACATTTTGACCGATTTAGCTCAAAATTTATCCATATTAAAGTATGTGAAATTGTGTAAAAATACATATATAGTTGCTACAATAACTATGTAAATTTATATTGACACTGTTCGTTTTGTATTTAATTTTTTTTATTATTTATTTAGGTATTACTAAGACGAAGGAAAAGAGTGAATGGTGTTCATTGGTGTAAAGAAAGAGAAACAATTTTAAAAATTAAGAAAATTTGGTATTTTAATGAAATGTAATGTAAAATAAATAATATGAGGTCGAGTATTCTGAAAAGTGAGTATGTAATATTTTTTTTAAGTTCTTATACTAAATTAAACAGAAATTTTTGCACAAACTAATGTGAAAGCTTTAGGGAAACATCATTAGGTATATCTTTGTCAAAAAATATCATGAGATATACCAACTAGTTGAATTATAAGAATTTTGAGACGTTAGTAATCTTTTAACAGGTCCTCTCTCTCTCTCTCTATATATATATATATATATATATTAGAATAATATTAAGAATATAATATTTTTTATAATTATTAATATAATTTGTTGTGATTGAAATAAAATTACTAAGAATAATAAATAATATCTATGTAGCTGTTTTCCACAATACACAAAAAAATAATATTGTTACTGTATTTGAAATATTGTTTATAAAAATGTGTGGATGCAAGCATTTCATCTTATAATCCTATATGAAAATTTTAGAGGCCTAATATTAGAAAAATATTAATCAATGTTTTTTATAACTTTTTTTAATATTTTTTTATAAAATTTGTTATGATTGAAATAACATTCATAAGAATAATAAATAATATCTATGTATCTGTTTTCCACAATACACAAAAAAATAATACGGTTACTGTTTTTGAAATATTGCTTATAAAAATGTGTGGATGCAAGCATTTCGTCCTATAATCCTATATGAATAATTTAGAGGCCCATAAAATGCATCTGATTATGACTATTAATTTTCTCAACTCAAAAAAGTATTCATATTATGATTATTCATAATTTAAAATATATATATACAGGGACGGGGCTATTCATTGACTAAGGGGGGCAGTGGCCCTCCCAATTTTTTTTTTTAAAATTATAATATGTGTGTATATATATATATATATATTCAATTCTTTTAACATTTTGGTCCAAGATAATTACTCTTGGCCCCCCCCTCTCTCCAAACATTTACAAATTGGCCCTTAGAACCCAACCAAAAAAAAGACCCATCACTTTATTGAAAAATTTTAAATTGGTGAAAAATACTATATCTAAGTTTTGTCTTCAATATATATTTAAAGTAAGCTACAAATTTTAATTGATAAATATGATAAATTTATGTGTTATCGTTCACAAAAAAATAATTAACATTTGTTTATTATGTGTTGATGAAGTGGACCTAATCACATTCTTTAACACATGAGCTTATAAGTTTTTTTTAGTAGCCTAAGAATATATATATATGAGCTTTTCTTATCTTCTCTTTGTTTACATATTTCTTTTTAATTCTCAATTAGTAGAGCTATAAGGTTTAAAATTGATGAAAGATTTGAAAATTAATTAAATAAATAACAAAAAAAAACTAATGAAAACATTAATTTATATAAGATAGTCTCATTTAGTTACAAGTCAATAATTTTTTTAACGTCTGTTTTGCCCCCCCCCCCCAACCTGTATATATATAAAATATATATATTATGTAATGCCTCATTTATAATTTTGTTTTTTTGTTAAGTAATTATGACTTTATCAGGAGGAAAGGAGAAGAAGTTGCATGTCTTATTCAAGCCATCAGCATAGAAGATAAGACCAATTATTATGTTTGTGATATGTATAGACTTAGTGTTTGAAAAACGTTTGAGCAGCCACTTTTGGCTGTGATCTTTATTCTCTATCCTCCTCTTTTGTCGAAGGAAAGACATTTCAATTCGGTGCAAAGTGAATTGCTTGTAGGTAGTGACTTATTAATTGATTTATTTATGTTTTATGTAAATTCCGGCTATAATCAATGGTTTTTGCAAAGTGATAGGGTTTCACAAGACTCAAATCCCATGTTGAATAAATAGTTCACTGACATAACTTTAAGTTGAGATAGTTTACGAAAGAATGATGCCTTATATATAAATTTGATTATTCTAAAAAAAAGTTCAATTAAATTATGTCTTTAAAATATTTGTTAATAAACCATTTTAGAAAAGTTTTAATACCAGATATAAAATATTTGGATTGTGTCAAGTGTATCAATTTCAAACACATTCAGTTTAAGATATGTTTCCAGTGCATTAATGCACTGGACACAAGCTGCGTCCAAATATAAAAAACTGTCAAAAATATCATAGTGATACACTAGTAATAAGGAAATAAAAAGAAATTATTGTTAATATATTATTAATAATTTTTTTTTGGTGTGGAGATGTTCAACATATATTGGTAGAGGAGAAGCTGTAATATACAAGTCTACCGCACATTTTCTAATTAAGTCGGCCTTCAATTAGTCAAAAAAGTTACTTTTTAACGTTCTTAAAGTCTTTCAAAGAAAGAAAAGTCTTTCACAGGCGCCAGCTTAATGCTCACATTATATTGTGACTAACTAAAAATGGAAAGTTCTTAGCTATCAAATAACCTCTGTATACTTAACCACTTTTACTCTTGTCTTTTCTTATGCAGATGGAGAAATTAAAATTTTAAAACAATGACCTAATTTTTTTAAATAAAAAAAGTTGTGTACTTATTTATTTTATTTTATTTTTGTCTGAATATTAAGATCCTAGAGAGCGATCTATTTTCATTTTTGCATTAAAATTTTTTTAACAGAAAAAAAAAATGAGAGACATCTACAGCAGATAATGTTTGGAACCAATGACAGAACAAAAAGAAAGAAAGAAAGAAAGAAGAGAACAACAAGAACCTTTCAATAACTTATGCCCAAGAAGCCTGCAATTATTAATTAGTTTATAATAGAGGGATTATCATGTATGCACAATTTTTTATTGGAAAATATTAAATTACTTTAAAAAAATATACTTTTGATTCTCTAATTAAATTCAATATTTTTACATTGGCCAAAGAAGTATTATTTATTTTTTTTAATAACATGAATATCTAGTTAAATTTAATTGAGAAATATAAGATACAGTACTTAGAGAATTATACTTAAGTTTTAATTTCCTTAAAATATTTTTTAAAAAATAGATATTCCGTTATTAATTTTTTTAAATAGCTATTACAACATGTATATCAATGAAGCAAAAAGTATATATAAATGTTTTTGGTAAAATGTACAAAATCAAGTAACAGTTAGTAGTGTGGGTAATTTATCATTTATAGAAAAATATTATATATAGTTTGCTTCATTAAAATGCGTGTTATTTTATAAAGTTTCATTTATGTTAATTAGGTGTAGGGTATTAAACTGTGTACATGACTGTCTAAGCTACAAGTAGTTTACAAAATACTTTAGATTAGAAATGCTTAAGCTACATGTAGTTTTGTATATAACATTTAGTTAGTTTTTTCTGTTTTGACACCTGTAATTAGTTAGATCAGAACATTACCTACAGCTGTTGTATTTTCCCATCTCTGATCCTAATATATAAAGGCAGAGCATCAGATATTTTATTTATACAAGAAGAATACAATTCTCTCATATATCTCTCTCGTTGTTTGGTTGCTTCCTTCCATTGATGAACTATATGAGAGCTTGGATTCTAACATAGGGACAAGGGAATATTATGAGACAAGTGTGCAAGAAAATATAACTTGATTTCTAGCTAGGACAATTACATGTAGATAATAAAATGACAAAGGAGACATGCGTTTATCTATTCATTTCGCTATCTTTCTTTTTCCTTTCGATGGAGCTTTGTTATGGACATGTCCTTTCTTCTCTTGAGTGATTGCTTGGGTTAAGCATTTTTGACTAAGTTTGAGGTTATGATTCCTTTATCAATGATTCATGCTGTACACACAAATTCAAATAAAAAATTATTCAATTAATATCTCAATGATAATGTTCCTTATCTTACATGAACGATGATCTTACCATAAATATAATTAACATGATCTACTTATATTATTTGAGAGGATGAAACATTATTCTCAAAATACTATATAATTTTGTGAGGTTATATATATTTTATAATTCAGCTTTATTGTGTGTTTTAATTAGTTTAGCTAGTAAAGATTCTTGGTGTCAAATAAAAGATCTGGGTACAAACCCCGTCTTCAAAAAAAAAAAAAAAAACTAGTGTATTAATCTAATGGTAAAGAACAATTATTATAGAGCGGATGATATAGATTGAAAAAGTAATTCTAAGACCACAACTTTTGTCATTGTGATTGACACTAACTGCTTATCACTTTTACTTAAACCTACCACTTTTTTTTACTAGTCATAGCCAGCTACATAGAAGAGCTATGACAATGTGCATAACGAAAGTTGTGGCACTAGATTTTTTGAGCTTGAAATTTTTTTGTGCATATCTATCAAAAAATAATTAAGCTTTATTTAAAAATAAATTAATTAAAATTATCTAATAAAATATCAAATACATCTAAACTTGTATTCTCATTTTCTTAAATCCAAAAAATAGGCACATTTTTATTTTCCTCTCTCTCTCTCAAACGCTGACCAAAGGGACCTTGTTGGGTATCTTAGAAATTGGGTCATACTGATACAGGTTGGCGCAGAGTGTTTGAACTTTGAATAGAAATTCCACGTTAATAATGGACCAACTTGTTTTATTATGGATTTTTTTTTTAATTAAAGTCATGCTTGTCCAGTCGTCCACTTTCAGAAAAAAAAGTTGCAATACAGGGACAAATTGGGCTCCAAGTAATCATTAAATCAATGCCATTTTGGAGGAGTGCCCCAACTCAAATTGAAGAATATATCCTTGTTATTTATCTCATAATTTTTTTTTTTAATTTATCCCGATAGTACATAGACTTGTCAAACAACAAATCCTTAATGTAGTCTTAGGCAAAAAAAAAAAAAAAAAAAAAAGCCCTTAAATAATTTAAAAAAATAAAATAATAAAAATAATTTGCTGGTGATACTTCCCCATTTGAGTTTTGACAAAAAATAATTTCAAAACCTTTTTTTCCCTTAATTTGACAGATCTTGAATCCATGACCAAACATTTTTTTTATAAGAAAAAAATGTACTACTTACCTTTTTTTTGTACAAGAAATATAGGTGCTATTTGAGTTAAAACTCTATATATATCCTTCTAATTTTATTTTCTTCTTTGTTAAGGAAAGAAAAATCAACTTCTAGATCCTCTAACCTGCATAAAGTTCTTTACAAACAAAAGCACATTTTTTTTAATGCTTCAGTTTCAAATTAAAGCTTTTTTATCTTTTCTTTTTTCCAGTGGCGAGGTTGGTCTCTTTCCAATACCATTACCACCCCCAGAAAGGCCCTCCCCAAAAAATCCAGTATACATGTAGATGACTTTCTCGAAAGCCGACCCTTTCTATGAATTAATAATTTAATATACAGAAAGGACCATGTCCATCCTATCAAAATCAACGACCTTGGAGTTTAAGATTTAATAAACACTTGTCAGTCTTTATTAGCACATATTTATATTACAGTACTCATGTGAAACAAAGGCAACCTATCCATACAAAAAAATAAAGACAACCTATCCTCTCAAACACCATCTCAATCAAAGCATGCATCACGATCAAGTTGTGGAATATATATATATATATATATATATATATATATATATATATATATATATATGCACTCATACTTCACTCATAGGTCATATATATTAAATCCCACCCCACCAATTATTAAATCTATATTTTGAAAATCTTACATATGTTTTTAATATGCATATCAATTTTCCTGCTAATCAATTTATTTATCATTTGATTTAAAAACTCATTTTTTATATATTATTTTAAACTATGTAAACTTAAATTTAAACAATTAGTTAATGACATGGTTATTTATTTTTAATTGCCTTGACATTTTATAAGTTCGGAGCATATACGAAGATAATATAAGCTAATGGGGTGGATTCATCAAAATCTGCATTCAATAAAAGAATATTAAGTAATGTAATATTGCTGAAAATTACACAATATATAATTTGAATACAACCTCCATATATATAAACTTACAGATTGATGGGCACCCACCTATCCACCATGAATTATTGGATGCATTTGTAATTCGCACCTTGATTATGAAAATCGTGTCATATCATTGTGTAATATTTAGTGGGGGAATAAAAAAATTCACAAAAAAAATTGCTGGATATATTAATTTAAATAGGGATCATTTGTGCTTAAATAAAAGAATTAAGTTAAGGAAGTGGACTTATGGACTTATGTATAATTGCATGTTAATTAATTTATCTTGTTTCAATACTAAAATCTAATTTATTTGGGATGTTCCAAATTATTCACATGACTTAATAGGTTGAAAGAAGATAATTCTAAATCAATTTCAAGTCAAATCATTTAACTTATTATTGATACGAGTAATCATAAGGCAATTCATTTCTTTTATCTTTGTATATTTCATTAAATATGAAGATGGTGCTGAATTAAGTCACATTATTCAAACTCAAGCCTATAAATAAATAAAACTTCCTTGTTCTCAACTTGGGAAAAAAAACAATGGTGTTTGACTGTCAATGGTGCAAGGTACAGCTTTAGATGTACCCCTAACAAATTTTCTGGGGAAGTGGCAACTGGCAAGCACGTTTAGTTAACCTCACCTGGTTTATGTTTTTTTTTTTTTTTTTTTTATAAATTTCAAGTTAGTCTTAATTAGGAAATCTAATATGCAATTTAAAATGACTATATCTAATACATTGTCTCTCAAAATTATATAAATTATTTCAACCAGATGGATCGGTGAACAAATGGGCTGTGATTTTTTTTTTATATAAAAAAATTAGGATTTTTGGTCAACGGCCAGTTTGAGAACATTACAACAATCTGATTGAACAAAAATAAAAAATAATAATTTTTATGTAACATGAAGAGAATTGGTTGTATGTAACATGAATTACACCACCTCCAATTTTATCTTATCCATTTCCCTCTTTGGTCTCTCCGATGAAGTTTCCATCATTGCTCAACCTTATTTGCGTCAAAGCCGACTAATGCATTTCAACCACCTTCAATGGCGACAACGAGGGATTTCGTTGGAGTAAGTGAAGAATTAGGAGCAACTAAGGGGAGTGGAAATTGGGGGTTTGGAAGAAGACATTTTGCGTCTGAGTTCTTCTAGGATCATGACTTTTACCACAATTTCGATTTAGCATATTATGATTGGAGATCTACAGTCAACCGCATCAAAATTGTGGCAAAAGTTGTGTCTACAAATTTTCTGTAAAGTTTTGAAATTTGATATGTGATGTTCCTATTAACAAGGACGGACTCATGTTAGGGCAGTGGGGGGCCATGCCCCCCCCCCCCCCTCCCCCTCCAATTTTGAAAAAAAAAAGCACTATATACAAAAATTTCCCCTAAAAATATAATTTTTTGGCCCCTTCCTTCAAAATCTTTACATTTTAACCCATGAAAACTAAAAAGAAAATTGCAACATCCTTTTGCACATTGCATATTAATCCAAAAATATGAAGCCCGAGGGAACTATGATCAAATGTATGCAGTAAATACTAATGTTTGTTTGTAGATTTATTTTTATGAATTATTAACTATTTTTAGAAAATATTTTATTAACATTAATGTTGTTGTAGCTTGTGAGGTATGTTTGTTTGTTTTATTTTTTGGACTAAATTTTGAAACGATAGAGCTATATAATATGGAAAAAACGAAAATTTAACTTGAATTATTGATGATGGGAAAATTATCTATAATATTTAATTTTTTTAAAGAGAAAAAATTACAAATAATTTGAAGCTAATAATGCAACATTGCCTCTAGTGTTGATATCCCAATTCATAAAAATTTTCAAACAAAATTCCAAAAAATTACCACTAATTAAATTAGTATTCAGTCCAAATTGTGAAAATGTGAAATCATAATGTTAATGAATGCGATGAAATTCAACAAAGCTTAAATAGATGTTAGTTTTGATTTTTATAAACTTTTTTGGGTTTATACTTTGGCCCCCCAACTTCAAATTCTGGTTTTGTCCCTGCCTATTGATGTTAAACCAAAATTTCCTAAATTATTAAAAATTTGACACGTAGCACAGCAGGAAATTACATTTATAAAGGCGTCAAAACGTGGAAAATAACTTTAGGAACGGATCGATATTGTACCTACTAGATCAAATGTTTCATATTTGGAGTTGCCGCTTTTTTTTTGAGGCATTAAAAACAATAAAACCTGAAATAATGAAGCCTCTTTATTTTATTGAAATGTTTTAGTTTACACTGTATTATAACTTAAAATAGAATTTAAAGGCCTTACTTCCTAGTTTCTATCTAAGAAAAATAAATGGTTTTGATTTTTAGTTGCATTTTGAAATATGCAAAATTACATTGCGGAAATGAAAAGGTGTTGGGCATGCATTTTCAATGACTTAATGGTCATGGATTCATGTCAACTCAATGACTTAATGGTCATGGATTCATGTCATGAAAAACACATGAGCATAATATTGCATTCCAAATATGTCATTAACAAAAAAAATTGTATATGTGATAATAGGGAAAGTAAATTTAGCAAGTTAGGGTTTGCAAAAATCATATTTCATTTTCATAATCCAAATCATCTTTAGAGTATGTTTGAAACTCTAATCTAAAGTTATATTGCATTCATCCTATATCATCAAAGAAAATCATGATTGCAGAAAATTAAAAAGCAATTCCTAAAATTTAAGTGCACAATAAATTAAATCGGTTTAGGGTGTTTCTCCGGTGGTGGCACAAAACACCTAAACAGAGATTGAGATATTCATGCCTCAGGTAAATGTAAATCATACAACGATGACGTTTAATTGTCTATATCTTTTGAATGCTTAGGTGATAAGTGAAATATTCATATTATATGTTGTGAATTTGGTAAATTATTGTGAATTATTGAACTATTTTATTATATATTGCTATCCCTCCTAGCACACACTTTTATATAGAAATTTATGTACTATGGAAATATATAAACTTGTTTTTTTTTTAACGAGTTTTAACTTATGGCATCTGCACACATTTTTATATAGAAATTTATGTTCTGTGGAAATATATGAACTTTTTTTTTAAAGAATTTCAACCTATAGCATCCGCTTTTGATGATAACTCTTTATCATTAGATCAAGATACTAATTGGTTTTTTGGTATAAATGGAGATTGAACTTCAGATCTCTTATTCAACCAAAAAAGACTTTACCATTTGAACTAATTGAAACTTACCTATATTCAAAAGCTCATCTTATTCTTATCATTATTTTATGTTTGCGGGTCTAACGAAAGCCCTTTTGCTTTAACCTTTAGACAAATGAAAAAAAAAATTAAATATGAGCTTCAACAATCTTATTTGGTAAAGGAATTAGTTGTGCAACCTAAAAAAGTCTATGTTACATTATGCCGCAATATTACATTATTGTAATTTTACATTGATGTAATCTCAATACAATAATACAACATTACATTACTTAGAAATGTGATGAGATTAAAATAATGTGATATATTTTGTAATTTTAAATTATGATAATGATAGAAAAAAGAAAATAAACTAAAAATTTTAGTATCACATCATCATAATGTGTATTACATTAAAGACACATTATAATGAATCAAACGCCCCTAACGCCACATCATCGTAATATACATTACATCAAAGATAGAACATAACAAACCAAACTGCCCATATGTCAATGTAATTTTATATTAAAAAAGCCATACAAAGATCCATCTCCTCAAGTCACGCAGGATTTGTTATGGTGCAACCTTGGACCTCGGTGACTATTATGACCTTCTTCTTTTTTTCCTTTTTTTGCTAAATATAAAATGTATTAAAAAAATAAAGATTAGTTTACAACACATGCATTAGACCTTAGTGGCCAATATGATTTGAGATAGGACAAAAATGATGAAATGAACATAACATTCATGACATGCCTGATATGTCTTGCACTATAGCCAAATCACAGATGTTGATGGTTCACCAAATTTTTTTTTTTTTTTTTCCGGGTCCTCAAATGTTCACACAAAAATGTTATCATTTCATTAATAAGTTAGGAAAATAAATAATCGCAAAGAAAATTTTTTGGATTAAAAAAAATAACAAAATTTAGCTACAAATTTGATTGTAGGGCTAGGGCTACAACTTCCTTAAAAAAAATAATACTACTACATATTTTGAAAATTTAACTGTTGGATTACATGTTTTTTATGCTCTTATACACATCAAAGTTTGTGCCAATCAGATATTATTTACTATACGATCTATGAGTTTATATTTTATGCATAATTTTAAATTACAAAAAATTGCAATTTAAAAAATTTATTGATGACATAGTTATTGATCTTTAATTTTCTAGAAATTTTGCAAGTATAGAGGATATAAGAAGAAAATGTAATCTAATTGTGGATTTGTCAAAATTCATTTCAAATAAAAAAATATTGAGTAAGATTGTAGTCTTAGTCTACAACCAATGTTGTAACCTTAAGCTATAACTAATTTTGTAACTAAACTTTATCCTTAAAAAAATGCTTAATTTTCGAGTGCACAATTATCATTAACCAACAGCTGAAAATTTGTTTTACCCTTCTCCTCATTTCATCCACACAATTCCAATGGCATTGTTAGGAAATTTGGCATTGGTTCATAATTTAGGAATATAAATTGATAGATCTCCTAGTTGAAGCTGGTGATAAAAAAAATAAAAATTTATTTTTTCCACTTTCTTCATGCTAGAGTTAAAATATTTTATTTTAATTTAAATCTGGTACTTTAATAATCTTGGAGACCCACGTCATAACCTATTTAAAAAGATTCCTTTAACAAGAAGATCCATACTAGGTTAATACCTAGTATGGTATTTGGATAGGTTGATATAGCAATAATTTATGAATATCAATTTAGTATGGATCTGAATTCATCCTAATAAGACACTTGGTTTTGGTTAGTGAACAAGACACAGAAGACAAACCTTCTTGTTTTCTAGATTACTCATTCGTTAGTCAATTTCTTAATTATGAATTTTAGAACTCTCCACAAGCACCACAACAAAGATTCAAATAATATAAAAAGCTGTCCACTAAAAAACAATTGGGTTTAAAAGGGTGAACCTAAAGTGCCACTAGCTTATTTATTTATTTATTATTATTTATTTTTAAATCCCACTAAAGATTAGAAGAGTGGTTAGGATTGCATTGAGAGTTGAGAGCCAAAAATAATACTCTCTGCAACTAGGACTAATATTTCCATTATTTGAAGCATGAAGAAGATTCTTAATTTGTATTGGTTATCTTAATTGAGGTGGCATTGAATCAAGTCAACATAGACTTTAAAATTTTGGCCAATTTTTTCATTCCTTCTGTTGTGTGCCAATAAACAAAGTTGAAAGTGATGGAAAGAGCTTCACTAAATGGAACCGTCTAGTCAAATACACCCCTAGAGAAAGTAGTCCCCATTTGAACCCAATTGAAACAGTTTTCAAAATATTAGATGGGGAGTTCCCAATTTCCTCTCATCACTAACTTAAGAAAAAAATTTACATACTACTTATTTTATTGTTTGAGAGGAAGTAATCAACCATTTTGAGCAGGAGTAGCTGATAACTTCGATCCAAAGTGTAATCCACATTTGACTTTTAGTTTTTTTTTTTTTTATAATCCAAACAACATGTTTGGGAGGAGGGAAAGAGGTAAAAAGAATTGGATGGAAATAATCTTTTAAGAATATTCTTTTGATTTTGTAATTTGGGAATTTAAGTAAAAAGAAATCGAAATGTTATTACCTTATAGCAAAAGTTTGGATAAGAGGATATGTAAAAAATATTCTTAAAATTAGGAAGAGTAAAAAGAAATTGAATGGAATAATGATTTTTTTTTTTTTTTGTCAAAATGCTTATGATACCATATTATATTATGAGAAATGATATGTCCACAACATTTTTACAAAATTATATTATGAAAATATGTAAAAATGTTGTGAACGTAGTACCTCTCTTATATTATACAAGTTTCTTATTATTTATCCTACTTTAGCAGATTCATTTAGATGAATCTCGTTATTTTACATGAAATGAACTACACTTTTAAGTCATCAACATGATCAATTTGCTTTTAGTGCTTTTGTCTTTAATAATACTAATAATACAACAATATTTATCCCTTTATAAACTACCAAAAGAAGTAAGTAAAGAGGAGATTCAAACTGATGATCTCCACTTTATGAGATATGATTTCTGACCGATTATGTATTTATGTTACTCCTTACAATTTATAACGTTTGATTATTATAGAAAGTTAGAAACACAACAATAAAAGTTCAATTTTCATGCTTCTAAATTTAAAAGGTTCAAGTTTTATTTTTGAAAATTTTAGATTTGGTGTTCCACTTATATGTTGTTAAGGGAACTAGAAGTCTAGAACTACACATATCATGGCTAAATTATCAAACATGACCTATTAACTAGAAGCCTAGAGAACTACACAAATGATGGACAAATTGTTAACATGGCCTATTAAAAAGCTGAGGTACACTACGAATAAATTTAACACTAAGAAATTTTATAGACACAACAAATTTGATTACTATTAGCATGGTAGATTGTTAGGAGTGGGTAAATAGAACCTGTTTGAGGGAAAAGACTCAAATTTGGACCAAATTTACTTCAAATAAATTTAACACTAAGAAAATTTATAGACACAATAAATTTGACAACCATTAATGTGGTAAATTGCTAGTAGTAGGTAAATAGAACATTTTTTTTTAAATTATTTTTTGAGAATCAGTAGGTAAATAGAAACTGTTCGAGGGAAAAGACTCAAATTTGGACCAAATTGGGATGATAAAAATTGTATTTTTCTCCTCTTCCTATGGAACCAAAAACTCGTGTGTGTCTTATATCTATAATTAATATATATATATATATATATTAAAAAATTTTGACTTTTGGTTGACCTATAATATTGTGTCACATAAGTTTTGGAGTTTTCAAAAATTTACACGTAATTATTTTAAAAAGTATTTTTTAATTAAGTTTATATTTAAACCCTCCATTAAATCTTAATAAATTACTAGCTTTATCACATGCGCTTTGCGCGTGCGATTAAACTTTTTTTTTTTTTGGGTCTCATATCATAATTTCCCTTTGAAAAAAAATATTGGATAAGTTTGTTTTTTAGATATGAATTAGTAAGTGTCCTATTTTGTAGGCATTTTAAATAGAGTTGGAGATATATTTTTACCGGATTGTCCTCTAGTTTTTTTTTTCTTGCTAAATGCAAGGTTTAAGAGTATTTCTGAACCACATAAAAATCTAGTCCAAAGATGAGAATTCTCTTTATATATATATATATATATATATATATATATATATATAGATATATATAATTTTAAAATAGTGTTTTGTATAATTTCATATACAAACACACTTATAATAAATGCATAATGATAGAATATATATTTCTACAGTCAAAATAAATGTTCATTCAAGAGAGGAAAAAAAAATTATACTTTCAATTGTACTTCAAACTTTGAATTAGTACGAAAATCCCTCTGGCTGCGTACTGCAGCCACTGAAAAAAATATGGAGAATTTTTCAGAGTTTTTTTTTAATTGGATAGAGATAAGTATGAATAATTTGAAGGGCTGACTACTGAGAATTGATAGAAATCTTTTAATACCTGAATAATGATTATTGGATAGCTACGTATGCTGTGGGACAAGAAGTACATGGCTTTTTTCATCAAAAAAAAAAAAATTACATGGTTTTTTTTTTTTTTTTAATTATTATAGGAAGAAGTACATGATTGATTCTGTACAAACTATGCCTAAAGATATCGCATTGCAATTTGCATCTCTCCTCTTTTTTCTTTTTCTTTTCTTTAAAGTACTTTATCATGTTTTGTGATAAGATAATGAATTAGCCGATTCTAAAACCCTTATTTTGGCAGCCATATAATTATAATTAGAAGTTTTTAATTTCATCTAAATAAATTGTTCCCAAACTTTCATTATTCAGTGTTAATGTTTTGAGTTTGGATTTTTTTAACAAAAACGGAGATTTTGGTAAATGAGAACCCCTTATAATTGTTACTGTATATTTCAAAAGAAAATTATTATTTTCCATCTCAAATAATTCAATAGTTGATGGAATCATAGAAGGGGTATTTAACACGGGACATATCTATTAAAAACACTAAAAAAGTGTCAAATAAGTTTCAAAACTATTAGTGATGTGCATATTCATCAAGCACATGTGCACTTAGAATTCGTTTGAGAACAACTTATTTAACTGAAACTGAAAATTTTTTCTGAAAATACGGTAGATAAAGCTAAAATGTAGCTAAAATAGTACAATAAGACCCATAAATAATACCAAAAAGTGCAATGAAATCCATAAATAGTTGCAAAAATAGGTTAAATAATAGCAAAAATAAGCTAAATAGTAAAAAAAAAAACTGGTTTTTTAAGCTAGTGTCAAATGCAATTTTATTTTCAAAAACAAGAACTAGATTTATATAAATTTAATGCACTCAAATTCAATGAGGTCCAATGGGTTACCCTGTAAACTAATATTTTCCATTGCTGCTTAGACATTATGCCAGTATGGCTCGCCCTTGATGCCTTTATTTTTATATTAGAACAGAAATCAACATCGATTTTGGTTCTTTATCTTTATAAACCTTGCAATAGAATATCTTTATCTAGTTTCTGTTGGTTCTTTGCAAAGGAACCTCGCATTGAGCTAGATGGATACCTCCCCAATCATTATACGTCAAACTTAACATTGTTCGAAGTGCTTTGGGAATCTAAGATTAACCAAAGAGGTCAAGTTTGAATGCGATGACAAGTATCTTTTATCGAAACTAATAAGTCACAAATTCAAGTTCGAAAAGTAGTCTTTCCAAAAAAGTTGGGGATAAATTTATCTATCATGATCTCTTCTAGACCTTCAAAAAAATAAGAGTTTTATGCACTAGGTCGGCCTTTTGAAAGTCTCCTTAGAGACATTAAGAGAGAACATATATAGGATTCTTTTTAAATTTAAAAGTAGCATGTAGAAATCAATTTGAGTTATAGGTAGTTCAATATGGTCTCCAAATTGTTGGTCCAAAAGATGTATGGCAGTCCCGTTAGGGTGGTGATCACATACTAAAGTCTTGTGTCTGTAGAGAAAATAAATTGCTTCTTGTCCCAAATGAATGTCCAAGTATTTATAGGCAAACTTACACCACTTGAGAATAGACGCATTTGTATGAATAGAAAATTAAACTTTATCCAAATACTAGTTTTTTTTTTTTTTTTCGTAATAAAGTAAATATTCCATATGTGAAACAACACCATTCCCCAAGTAGATTATTCATATGTGAGGATGCACCATATTATTGTGTGATCACTTGTCACAATCACATAACACAAATGGCTTGGAGCATGAAATATCAAATTAGAGTGATAGAATTTTTTTTTTTGTTTTTTTTTTGGCTGAATTATAGTGATAGAATCATACTCTACTTCAATGATTTCTATGATATCCTCTAATAGCTTTTGTTCCCCTGTTTTTGGTTTACTCTAATCATGCAAATGGTAGAGAATTGATGAATAGACAGTGGAGGGTGATCCCTCAGCACGTATATCATGAAGCAAACTAGTATGAGGAATTTTTTTGCTAAAAAAAAAAATTAATACAATATGTTCGATCCAACCCAATAATATTTACAATGTCCCTCATTACGTATAATCTTTTAGTTTGGGACCATAAGGATTTTTTAAATTTAATTAATTATTTTTAAAATTTCTTAATCTCTATATATTAAGAGGATTTAGAAAGTTAGTTATTATTTTTTTGACTTCCAAAAATACCACTAATATAATTAACTTATCCTTATTCCTAAAACATGAAATTGAGGTTAAGATTTTAAATTGACAAAAATTAGAAACAAAAAACCTACCCAAGTTTATAAAACTACCCCATGTTCTATAAAACTTCCCACTACCCCATCTACACAACCAAAACTACCCCATGTTCTTATAAAAAAAAAAACTACCCCATGTTCAAAAAAAAAAAATAAAAAACCCTACCCCAAGTTCCTATTTAAAAAAAAAACTATCTAAAAAAAAGAGCATCATTACACGCATGAAACACGTGTGATGAGGCTAATCATCTATTATAATTGTTTATTTTGATAAACATTTGGTCTTAAACATGTGCTTATAGTCAAGTAATTATTATTGATTTTTCTGTGTGAGTGTGTGTGTATGTACTATTTATTTTATTTTTCTTTTCAATTATATTATAGAAATATTTTCTGTAATTTATTTATTATTTTTAATTAAGTCCTAACAAGTTCAAAATAAGTTTTTATCTCAAAAAAAATTATCTTAAAAAATTAGAATATATTAGATTAATATTTTGTCTTTTTTTTTTAGAGTTTCAACCTATGACGTTCGTTCTGAATATCAAAATACTAATCGATTTTTGATGTACGTAGAGATCTCTTATTCAACCATAAAATACTTTAACAATTGAGCTAACTGAAACCTACTAATATTCTAACACATGGTGTAATTAATTAATTTTATAGCATAAAATTCTTTCTGATGTATTGAAATTGAAAATCAACATTCCACCCTTCTATCATTTATCACCATTTTCGAACTCTTTATTACATTTAAATCCAGACCAAACCCTACCATTGAGCCATTGACAAACAAAACCCATGCCGTACAACTTACGTCCAAATAATCACAAATACAAAATAGGCACATGTCTCGTGGGCCTAACTCCCAAATAACCGGTTAGGAATTTAGACGTAAAGACTTTAACCATCCTAAATAATGAAAAACAAAATAAAAATGAAGCTTCTCCTTCATTCATTCGAGAGAAGAAAAATAATTATCAGAATAATTTTGTTCTCATTTTAATTGTCAAACTTTCTTTTGTCTTTTTGCTAAATATTTTCTAACATATTAGTCAAATTATTTTTTCTATTCTTACAAAGGTTAAGTCATTTTGTAAATGTTAATATGGTAAGTCTTGTCCTCTCATTTCTTTATTTTTCATTTTCAGTGTTTTTTATTCATATTATTTATAAATATATATATATATATTTTTTTTCTATTCTTGAGAAAACTCATAAAAATAAGATCTTACACCCACCAACAATGGTGAGCCAAACTTTCTTTTGTCTTTTTGCTAAGTATTTTCTAACATATTGATCAAATCTATCTTTAATTTTCTTAAGAAAACTCCTAAAAATAAGATCTTGCACCCACCAACAAATGGTGAGCCAAACTTTCTTTTGTCTTTAAGCTAAGTATTTTCTAACATATTGATCAAATCTATCTTTTATTTTCTTAAGAAAACTCATAAAAATAAAATCTTACACCCACCAACAACGGTGAGCCAATTTTTTTTTTTTTTTAAATGATACAATAGAACTTCAATTTATAACCTATGGTTTATAATAATCAAACTAAAGCACTAATCAATTACTCTTATTGGATAACATGGAAATTTATTACCAATTAAGTTAACCGCCCCGACCCGTTGACCCAAACTCACACAAATTAAATTGGTCATCGTATTGGTCCACTCTCGTGGGTCGATACTTTTCTACCGAAATTAATGGAAGACCCTAGAGTAGAGTTTGGACGGCTATAGACTCATTTATTTGGGTGGGGAGACTTCTCAGTCCACCTAATCCAAAAAGTTCCAAACGGTGAAAAGGAGTGGACAACAAGATGCCTCTACTGCTTTATATACCCGAACTTTATTGCTCTTTTCGTCTCAATTTGTTTGCCTTATATAAAAAGTTAAATTTTTTAAAAGAATATTATTTATTATTTTGTCTGCCTTATAAAAATGTATAAGTTTACAAAATTACCTTTAAATAAATTTATTAACTTTTTTAAAAAAAGTTATTCTTAATGAGATAACTAAAAATGTGCCCAATGAGATTGATTTTTTTAAAATATTAGTTAGTTTTCTTTTCAAATAGTTTTTAAAATAAAATAGGGTATAAGAGAAACATTAGTAAACTAATAATTTTTATTTTTAGAAACGAGATAATATTTTGGGATATCCTAAAATGGAATAAAGGACAAACAAAGTAAGACAGGAGAAGTATTATTGTTATTTTATATTTTACTAGAGTGTGAACAATACTATCCACTAGGATTGCAGTTGCTTATTTCATGTGTTTAATCTTAAGTTTTGGTTTATAATTTTGAACAGGATAAATCAACAGATATCTTTAAAATATTAGTTTAAAAAATATTTTAAAAAAATTATGTTGCTAAACGAGAAATTTAAAGTTCAAATCTCTCACTTTCAATTGTTAAATTATTAAAAATAAAATAAAAATAACAAGGGTTTTGTGGTTCAACTAGTTGACACTTCTTGTTGTTCAAATCTCCCCTAGATTTTTCTTTTGAAAAAAATAAAAGATGTTAGATGAACTATAAGACATTTGTATATATTTATAAATACACACACACATATGAATAGATTCAAATTATACCTAGTGCAACTTTAAAGAATGTTACTGTAAGAGCACAATTGCACCTGGACCCAAGAACAGCTATGGGCTCAGGCCCAATGAGCCTTAAACAATATGAATTTGTAGAGTGTGGGCTTGAAACCCAGGTTAGAAGTGTATGAGGATGAAATAACAAACTAAAGATCGCAAGTACTTGGAAACAAAAAGGAGTAATGTAAATAGGCCTCCTCGGACGTAAGCCGAGAGCTGTTCTTATCTTATATATCTCTCTCTTTTCTTTTTGTTTTTAGGTTACAAAAAGTTCCGTCCGTTTCTCCCTAGGTCCCTCCTTAAATACTCCTCTTTTTAATACTTTATCCACGTGTTGCCCCCAATTCCTCCCTTAGCCTAGATATTTCTTTTCTTAGTGCCTTTGAACAGTAACTAGAAGTTTCCCTTCCACTGTTTAAGTGTCACTTCCTCATTAATGCGGTCAGGGTGGTAGGTGCAGGGTCTTTAATGTGGAGGTAGCAGCCTTTACCTCTGATATTCTTCCAACATCGGCGCTTCTAGGACATTCAAGGGTTCTCTCCCTTTAACCATTGGTCTTGACCGTGTCATTCCCTAACCTTTACCATGAAGTCTCAGGCTCTTTGATGTCAGTCCGAGGGGAAAACCATCCTCGGCTGGATCCTCGGATCCTCGGCGTATAGGCCGACCCATAGCACCAACAATCTCTAACCCCAGGGTCAGGTCGGCCTCCCTTAACACGGCCCAAAAGGCCCACGTTCCCACCAGGATCCTTTTGCCCCACACAGTTACATCATCTAATAATTTTTCAGTGGATAAATAATTTGAAAATCCAATAGCTGGATTACATATTCTCTACATTCTTAACACACATGTCAAACTTTATATCGATTTGACATTATTTACTATTTGATCTATAAACTTATCTTTAGGCATAATTTAAAACTACAAATACACTTTAAATATTTGATCAATGACTTAGTTATTGATTTTTTATTGTATACTTAAATAGAATTTAAATTAGGTTAAAATAGAATTTATATTTTGTATATATAAAAAAAGACTGTTAACATTTGTAAAATGCACCTAAAATTTTAAAATGTCAAAATGCTCTTTTTGTTAAAAAAGAAGAAGAAGTAGTTAGGATCTTCAAAATAGAAAAATGACCATTTCTTCTCTTTTTTTGGGTAATTATTGGGTACTCTTAGAGATTCATAAATGCGTATTTCTCATTTTACATAACTGTGGATCTCACTAATTAAATTTATAGTGGAACTTACAATTCATATAAGAGGGGAAAGTACACATTTATGGTACTCCCAGGGTATTCAATAATTTTCCCTTTCTATGTGGGAAAAATGACTATTTCAATGGAAATAAATTGAAACTAACCCTATTGCATATTTAAATAAGGCATCCCAATTATACTTTATACATTTTTCCGATGAAAATTCGTATTGCAGCATACTCATAAATGAAAATTAATTAGACCATAAAAGGCTAAATGAATATTCGAAATGTAAAAGGCCAAAATATGAAAACAACCTCAACTTGGGGCCAAAAATGAGATTAATAACGACATAATATAAGGCAGACAGCCTCAATGAGATTAATAACGACATAGTATATTAAGAGCCAAAAATGTATTTTATAATCTAACTAAAATATATATATATATATATATATATATATATATATGTGTGTGTGTGTGTGTGTGTGTGTGTGTGTGTGTGAAGCCTATTTAAGGTGAGATATGAAGTTACATATACTTAATAGGGAAAATTATTAGGTACTCACAGAGTACCATAAATGCGTACTCTTCTTTCTCACATAAATGATGGATCTTACCATGAATGGTGAGTCTCACTAATTAAATTCAATTGCACACATTTATGGTACTCCGAGAGTATACAATAATTTTCCCACTTAAAGGAACTCAATTGCACTATTTTACGAGAAATTATAAGGTTCTCATGGTGGACAAGTGATTTGGTCCACCATTCTAGTAAAAGACTCCCACTTATTTAAAATTGTGGAGTTTTAAATAAAAACTGAATACTGACTCAGCAATTTTAAATAGGTGAGAGTTTTTTACTAGAATGGTAGACAAATGCCGTGGTTCACCATGAGTACCTCATAATTTCTCCTATTTTACACCTTACCTTCTATTTATTTTTTATTCTAATTTGACTTTTAACTGTTTGTTAAAATACTATGTCGTTATTAATTACTGTTTTTGGAATGATCAATTTGAATTAAATACATTTTTTTTAGCAAACAGTAATGCTTATTAGAATACGCACGAAAATGATAATAGTGTTTTAAACCGTTTTATAATACATTACATAACCAGAGTACAACTACAAAAGGGTCTAACCTCTATAGTTGTAGACTAAAGTTACAAACAACGGACACTAGACATATACAACTAATGTGGGATAAACATCCCTAATTTGAATTAAATAACTATAAAAAAAAAATTTCAATTAAATAGCAAGGATAGTTTTGAAATCATAAAGTCTATTATATAATTAGACTTTCAACATTTGGAGTTTTATCTAAAGTCTAAAGCATTTTTTTGCCATTAAATTTTAGAGTTATTTTTATTTTGGCTCTTTATATTTCTAAACGTTTATTTTGGCCACTCATATATATATATATATATATATATATATTTTTTTTTATATATATTTTTCCCATATTAGCCATGATATTTGATGAAGCCAAATTCGTTAATTGATAGGTTCATCCAGATGAAGTAGGACCAAGCGACTCTGGATTCCTGCACAAGATCAAAGAATTGTGTTTCTCTCTTAGAAAGGTCACAAGCGTGGTGCCAGGCTGCCAGCCAATAAGCTTCTAATGGTAAAGTTAAACACTGAGAGTGAAAATGATACAGAATTAATAGAGCTATGATATGTGTAAGTACATTTGCTTGAGGTTTGATGTAGTTTATATAAGGCTTTGCCTTTCCAACCATTGGAGGCTTTCAATGGTGGCCGTAATGCCTTCTCGTAACGCCTCTGGTGATTTAATAAGGTGATATAAAGATCCTTCCGACAGTCATGTCTCAGTGTTTGTTTATGTGTAATGGCTCATGCATTAAATGCTCTTTTATGGTGCTTTGATCGTCCTATGGCCTCTTTGGACGACATGAATTTCTTGGTTCATCAATATTCATTTCTATTAGTTTATTTGATGGTCTATCTTTTTTATTTATTTATTTATATAAGATGGAAATTCTACTTTAACATAATCTAAGTGTATATGTGTGTAAAGCTCCCTCCTGAAGACTAAAACTCCATCCATTACTCCTCATACTGCACAAGCATTTATACGTGCGAAGTGACTATCACACCAAGGGTGTGCAGTAGTATGGTCTATTTGTCTATGATATGTTTTTCTAACTACAATAATTATACACAACATTTTAGAGCTAGTATTTAATGAAATAATTAAACATGAAAGTTAACGGTTAGATTATTAAAAAAATAGACGACAATATGAAAACAAAATCAAATATGAAAGGCTAATTAAATGAAAGTTTTGAAATATAAAGAGCCAAAATGAAAATAATTTCAAAATTTAAGGGGCTAAATGTGTACTTTGTAGTCGAACTCAAAAAATAAGAAGTTTAATTAAGGAAAGATATGGAGTTACATATTATTAAAGTAACTCAGTCAGACTATTTTACACCTTACATTTTTTTTTTAATTCTAATTTGAATTTTAATGGTTTGCAAGTTGAGTTCGAATTTGATAAGGATGGAGGTGCAAAACCTATATTTTACATAATCCAATAAGAGATTGTTACATAAGTTTTTTACTTAAAACTCAATATATCCTACCACACCTAATAATATCTGAATAAACTCATATTTGGGTTGGATTTTTAGATGGGTATTATAATTGATTGGGTATTTTAGCTATTCTTTAATATCTGATATGATGATGTAGAATATTGAGATTGGAGGGTATAAAACTTGGATTTTACACCACATTCTTATAGAGTTTAAACTCTTGCCAAAAGGCTATGTTGTTCTTAATTTGTATTTTTGGAATGATCATTTTAAATTAATAGTAAGTATATTTAGGAAAATATCAATTTGAATTAATTTGTAAGGATTTTTTTTTTTGGAATCATAAAGATAAAGTCTATGATATAATAAAATCTCACAATATTTTCATAACAAATTATTTTTAGTTGTTGCATGCTTGAGCGCAAAATATATATTCACTTAAGGTGTGTTGACACTTAACTTGTTGTGAGATTCTATCATGGCCATAGAAGAACAACCCTACTGGAAATAAAAAGTAAACATCAAATAATCCTATTCTAATTAGATAGAGAGATAAAAATTGAACTACTTAAGTGTTGGATGATTCATGTCGCACCAAATTGTTGGTCCTCTATTCAAATTTAGAATTTCTATAAAATTGTCTTAAAAAAATTATTATTAGCGGGTTTTAATTAACTCAATTGGTAAAATTTATTGTCATTAAATAAGAGATTACCAACAACCAATTGATGTTTTTGCTTGATAATAAAAGAAAACTTTCATGGAGTATAGGCTATAGTCTATAGAATGAAAATTTAGCATATTTATCAATTAAAAAAAATTATGGACATTTGGTCCTTTATTTAGGTCCAACTAGATTTTATTATTTGTACGTTTTAGTTAATTCAATTGGTAAAATTTATGATGGATAATAAGAGATCCGATGTTCAATTCTTGCCTACACAAAAAATCAATTGGTTTATTGGTTTGATGATAAAGATGACAACCACCAGAAATGGATGTCATATGTTGAAACTCTATCATAGAAAAATAAAAACAAATTTTTATTTGAAAAGTCAATACAAATAATATTGGTAAATTTTTAATTTATTAATTATTTATTAAAAAATCAATACTCATTTTGACTAAAGTTTAATTTATTTTTGATGATTTGAATAAAATTTAAATTAAGTATTATAGGTTTGAGAATCTCTGTCATTTTATTGGAATTTTGAAAGGGCACTGTATTAAATGATATATTCCTTTTTTTTAATGGGAAATTGACAGTAGACCTTTTTTTTGGTTGGATAAGGACAATAGACTTTTATGTTAATAATCACGTTATACAATTGTGAAAGAAAAAAAAATGGCGAAAAAAGGGGTTTTTACTTTCAACTTTATTTTTTCCTCTAAAAAATAAGTGATTTTTTTTCCTTGAGTATTAGCATTGGTGGTGTCAAATTACCATATTGCCAAATTTAACAAATAATATAAGAAAAATAGGGCTGCATTAGCGGAGCTAAATGTATAATTTTTTGCTCTTAAGCTATAATGCACAACTTTTTTTATTTTATTTTTAGAATACTAAGTATTTTAACACACACACATAGGGTGAGAGGAGAAAAGATTTTAAAGAAACTAACAGTAGTGTATATCTAAAAAATCCTAACATTCATCTTTAGCTGTGTACTCTAGCTTCGATGTTATACTTTTATATATATATTTGTCCCCTTATTATTGTAATGATTATTCTCCTTGGCTGTGCTTATAGTTATTATTTAGTGTAATTAATATATTATTTTATTGTATTATTTATATTATTTTAATATGTTGAATGTTAAAATAAAACCATTAATGTTGAATATTTTGTAAAATGAGGTGATAAAATATATTAAATAGTTTTTTGTGCTTTATGAATACTGTAAACATGTATTTCCATAATACTTTTTAAACCACAATTTTCACATTATTTGCAAATACTGATACTATAAATTTCCAAACAAATAGACCCAATTTTTGGGTCACCAATGTTGATGCCCTTATCAAACAAATAAAGTGATTTTCCTATATAAAGTTAGAATATATGTTTTTTTTTTAAAATTCTAAAAAGGATCAATCCTATGAGAGGGGAATTGTAGAAATTTGTGATTGTTCTGTTGAGTTCAAATATTCTGTCTCACTTTTTTTGCTCCACTCTATACTTTATCAATAAAAACTTGACACGTGTTCACCTAATTAATTAAATACTATTATTAATTAATTAGGTGAACACGTGTCAAGTTTTTATTGGTAGAGTATAGAGTGGAGCAGAAAAAATGAGATAGAAGATTTGGACTCTGTTCTGTTTGCATTGAAACTGAAAAAAAAAAAAAAAAAAAAAAAATCCCAAATTACTTTCCAAAAAAAAGAACTCCAGCAGAAAACTTGGGGAACTCGCCGGAAACGTCAGGGCACACGTTTCCCAAACTGGTCGTCCCATAAGTCAAGGCATACGTTTCCCACATCAAACCTGGCTGCCAATAATCGCGAGTACTCCTCAATTCCCCATTGCTGCGAAATTTCGGATTTCCCAAACACCCCTATTCCCATCTCCACTTTCCCAACACACATCACTTTCCCAATTTTTCCTAGTCGTCCTCGCCACAACATTTAAAAATTAGTAAAACCCAAAACTTACTTTTTTAATTTTTAAAAATTTTTTTTGTTTTGTATCAACCAAAATTTAACTATTTTTTTATTTCCTTTTTCCCCCTCTGGCTAATTAGACTAATTACTAATACACAATTTAAACGATGAATTTGTTTCAATACATTTAAAGGATGTGCTGTCAATGCAGTGATTCCAATTTTCATTCACCACATTATCGGTTTATAAAAAATTTAGGGTGTTATATAGGTAGGGAGTAAAATAGTTTACTTCCCTTTCCATATCTACCAACCAAAATAAGATCCTTGTGGTTTCAGAAACTGTTTTCGTTCATTCTGTAGTTCAAATTTTTATATTTAGTAATGCTAGAGATATTATAATTTTGCTACAAAAATCTTATAAACTAAGGAGTCATTAATAAATAAATAAAAATTCAAACATTTATATTTATTAGTAGTTGAAATTCACCAATTAAATTATTTTTACATCAGTTTGTAAACTTCATATACAGTAAAACTTACTGTATTTTTAGCATTTTTCTTTTATTTTCTGGATCTAATGTGTGCATACTTCCACATAATTCAATCTTTATTTTTAAAAACTTCCATTTAATGATTCATAAATTATTTTCTGGATTTCTTGTATACTTTAAAATTTTAAAAATTTAACGGATGTCCTAAAGATATTAATTTAAGAACTGCTTTAAAAACTTTTTATAGACAAAAGAAGTAACTAACGTTTTTTCACAACTTTTTTATATTTCCGATAAAAATGGTATCAAAATAGTTCATAAAAAAAAATTGCCCTCGCTCCCGCCAGTCTCTTGTAACCAAAAAAAAAAAAAAAAGATAAAAAAAAATTAAACAGAGTGCTTAACTGCTACTGGTACTAACAGTTAACACCTAAGCCATAGTTCCCCTATATATACACACAATTACACACACCTAAACCCATAGTTCCCTGCAAAACTCGAAGTCGTTTCCGTCAACTTTCTCTCTCTTGAGAGGGGAAATAAAAAAGAAAGAAAAAGAAAAAAAAGGCAAAAGCAATAAAGCATAGGCATTTTTATAGCCCCGTAGATTTCAAAGAGACAGTGTGTGTGTATTTGTGTTTGTGTCTGTGTGTGTGTGAGAGAGAGAGGGAGAGAGAAAATGCAGGGGACAGTGGGGCCACGCGGTGCCACATAAGAACTCCTGAGTGAGAGATCCCTTTTGATCATTGTAGGTAGCTATACAGACCAGCGGCGAGATGGGTGGGTTGAGTCCGACGGCAGTGGCGGCGGTGGGCGGCGGAGGAGGAGGAGGCGGAAATAGTGGTGGTGGTGGTGGTGGTGGGGCGATTGGTGCTAGCGGTAGCAACAGCTGCTGTGACATGAGCTTGAGGTGTTGGTGTAGGTGGCGTTGCAGAGACCACCAACACCAGCACCTTCGTTTGTTGTTCTCCTCTGCCTTTGTTTTCTTCTTTGGTTGTTTTGTGTTGTACGGATCGGTGGCTACTCTCTATGCTTGGCTTGCTTTCACTCCTGGGGTCCATGGCTTGGCTCAGCCTGACTCTACTTCGTCTCTTGGTTGCCTTCAAGACAATGAGGGTTCTTGGTCGGTTGGTGTTTTCTATGGTGACTCTCCCTTCTCTCTCAAACCCATCGAAAAGGTACCTTTACTTGCCTATATTTTTCTCTTTTTTTTTTTTGAATTTTTTTTTTCTCTTTGGTGGATTTTGAGAAATGGGTTTTTGTTGTTTTTGAGAATTATGTTTGGTTAGTGATTTTATTTTGTTTGGTGGGTTTTTTGGGGTTTTTGTGTGTTTCATGGCCTTGCCTCTCTGTATTTTTCTTTTTCATTTTTTTTAAAAAGAAGAAGATGATTTATTTGCTGGATTTTCTTTTTTTAGAAATGGGTTTTTTACTTTAAAAAATAATTCTTGATGTTATTTTGTTTGATGGGTTTTTGGTTTCATTGCCTATTTTTTTGACTTTTTCAAATTTTTATCTAAAAATTATTTTGGGTGGATTTTCTTGTTTTTGAGAAATGGGTTAAAAAATTGTTTTTGATTGTAGAGTTTACTTTGTTTGGTGGGTTTTGGTGTTTCATTGTCTCTCTCTTTTGCTTTTCTTCATTTAAAAAAAAAAAAATTCAATTTTTGGTGGTTTTTCTTGTTTTTGAAAGATGGGCTTTAGTTCGTTTTCAAAATTCTGTTTGGTTATTGAGGTTATTTCGTTTGGTGGATTTTGGGATTTTTGTGATGTGGGTGAGACTATTATGAGAGTGTTGGATTTCAGAATTTGTGTTAAAAAGTGGGGTCTGAAACTGGGTGCAGGCGAATGTGTGGAAGGATGAGGTTGCAGCATGGCCAGTGGCGAACCCTGTGGTGACTTGTGCTTCTGTTTCTGATGCTGGTTATCCTAGCAATTTTGTTGCTGATCCTTTTCTTTATGAACAGGTACAGTTTCTTCCTGTTCTGTGATTTTGGAATTTTATATATATTTTTTTCCATTTTGGATCTCCATGCTGTTGATGTTCTTTTCTTTGTGGTGTTATTGTTTATTTCCTGTGTGTTTTTTTGTGAATGAATTGGTTGTTGTATGATATAACACGCAAAGTTGTTGAATGTTTGTTTAGTATTTAAGGGCCAATGAAGGGTACAGAAACAAATTCTAGAATTTTAAGTTGTTGAATTCTTGTGTGCTTTCTTAACGGAATATGTCACAGTTCTTTCATTCTTAAGTTGATGTGATTTTTTGAAGTTTTACTATTTGAATTCAAGTAGTAAAGAAGTTTGTCCAACCATATGGCCGGCCTTAACTAATATGTTGAGGATTCCTAGCTGGCCCCAAAATTCTGGGAATAAGGCTCTGTTTGTTGTACTATTTGAATTGAAATTAGCTTGTGATTTGTGGTCCCTTTTAGTAGGTAATTTGTTTTTCTTAATTGACGAGTGGAATTTATTATTTGGTTATTCTGTCATATGTTTTTTGTTTTTATCTTACAATTTGAAAGTTTGGAGAAGTTCACGGGGCATTGTTACTAAAAGCAGGGTAGCAGTTGCTCTTCATGGTGAAAGATTTTCAGTATTAGTGTAGTGGTTCACATGATATCTGTGTTTGGTTGGCTCTTAAAATTTTTGAAGGTCAAAAGGTTGCAGCTCAGTTGGTAGATTCTGAGACTTTCTTCAACTGAAGGTTGACTAGGTCATAGTTTTGTAAATTTTTTGGAGTTGTGATGTTTTGTTATTCTTGAGTCTACCGAAACAAAATAAAATGATGAGAAAATAGTTCAAAAAAATTTCCAGAGGGAGAAAGGGAATAACATGATGTGTGATTTAGCCAGTGGAGACCTCTTTAATTTGAAATCAATAATTGTGAGTGTAAGAGTTCTTGTAAATATTTGTTTTTTTCTTATAAAAAAATTACAGTGCCTCTCTTTTGTATGAACTTTTCTAGTGTTGTGTATATTTAAGTTTTTATCTATTTTTCTGAGTAGAAAAAGTTGATGGATTTTTTTGTTATTTTCTGCCATTCATATGCTTATCATCCTTGTTTTGTTATTTTCTCTGCATTTGGTGAGTTTTGCATTAAAATCACTAAGCATCTTCAAATGGTTTGAAATAGATGGATGTTGTGTTGTCAATTTCCATATATAATGGATGACCCAACTGAAACTTTTCCTGATTATGGAAAATGAAATATTCAACTTGTCACAGAAGAATTTTATATGCAGAAAATGGGTAGTGGGCAATGGAAAGGGGAATTGGAAGCATGTGCAAAAAAGCAGTTCATTGAGGAAATATTATTTTGTAAATGTTTAAAAGAGATATTTTGAGTCACTCTACCGAAGATGTCTTATATACTGTGGGGGTGGGGGTGGGGGGGGGGGGGAGAACGTACTCTACCAAAGATGGTATGTAGGTCATGCCAACATCATGTAGGCAATTTAAATTCCATAATAGAGGCACCATAATAACATGTGTAATTTATTAGATTAAGAACCTAAAATTAACCTTCTGGAAGAAGAGTGAACTGTATGACTAAAATTAGAGTATTGGTGAAGAAAATTCATATTTCTAAGTCCTGCTTTGGGAGGCATTCCCGGACAATCTAGATGGTTCATACAGATAATGTTGAAGCCAAAGAAATTCTGTGGCCTGAAACTACCTTCACAGTTCATGAGGTGTTTTTTTGACTCTGCATTCAAAATTAAGCAATCTGATAATAAAAGTCCATTCATTTATTTTGCAAGTCCATCTAAGTAATTCTGTGGTCCATGCTGCTGACATAAAGCATGACCAAAACGTTTCTTTTTCTTTTCATTGTTTTTTTTTTTTTCAAAAAAATCGTCCTTTCTTTCTTTCCCGCTTAATATTGACCAAGTTAAATAATTATGTTGATTTAGGATTGTCTTGTATGGTCAAAACTCAAATAGGTGGAGATTATAATGTTGTCCCTTTCCCTCTGGCAGGCTGCCATGCAAGACAGTTGTGCTTGGAATGGATTCTTTACAAATAATTAGGCTTTAGATAACAAAATATAAGTCAAGTTCTAGTATGGTTGTACTTTGGAGAACCTTTATTCTTTTGAAAGAATAGCCAAATATATACATACATACATATATATATATATATATATATATATATATATATATATAATTTAGCAAAATCTTCCCTCCCAACCCCCCGCTTCTGTTTTCTGTAAGTAGCTCTGGAGAGGGGTTCGAGGGATACCCCAGTGGTTCCAGCACCTCTAGACGAACAACTAGACTAGTCAGCTCTCGTCCCATTGGTGGAGCATTAGCCTAACCAAAAAGGCGAAAGAGAGGCCAACAAAGGAAAAAGTATCTTTGGAGATTTTTAGAAGTGGCCAAAAGCTCTCTTGAGTAAATGGCTTTTGATGGAGAGTGGATAAAAGGACAACTGATAATTTTTTTTGGACACTACATCCTTTTGAAAGACCCAATAAAATAGAATTTCGGTATTTAAAGGGATCTTTTTGCTTGTCTTAATAACAGATTGAGGGTGGATGAAAGGACAACTGATTTTTTTTTTTTAATTGTATAACTTTTTTTTTATTTAATAGTAAAATTGGAGCTCACTTAATGAATTGACAATGAATAAATTCTTTTCTTACATGTTAGAAACTTGCAATTTTACAAACTCCAAAAACTTTCTAGTAGCTTTTAAAAGATGAATCTGAACTTTAAGTAAGTGGCAACCCTGAGTTTTTGTATATTTCATGATTCATACACTGAATGAAGAAACTACTAAACGGTTTTGGAAATTGAAATGGTGTAATTGTTACATTAAAATAATGATACCCAAAGGTATAAACTTATTTTTCATTAAGCTATTTCTCTTTCTTATGAATATTCTAATTGACGTTCATAATTTTTTAAAGAGATTGTTAGTTTTATAAGGTTATATTGATACCAGCTCTAAGTTTAGATCATACTTTGTTCCCTTTAGACTTAACAATGGGGGAGAAAGAAAGCCCAAGTATGTTGGGATTAGTGTTTGAAAATAAAATGCTTGTTTCGTTATACATATATGTATAAGAAAAGTATGCATTTTTTGGGGGCTGTGTATGGACTTATTTGATATAACATTTTTTGCTTTAGATGTTCAAATAGTGATTTCCCCCCTTCTTACTTAAGAACATTATTGTTGCTAGGCTTTTTTGGCCATAATAGTTGCTTGGAATATTTGCAGTTATCAGGCCTTTTTAGCACTATAATAAAAATGTATTTGATACTTATCCAAAAAAAAAGTATTTGAAAAACCAGTATGTGATGTCTCTCTGTGTCACACTAAACTCGAATAGAGCAGATGCATTTTGTGAAGAAGTTACAAGAGTGTTCTCCCAGTTGATCGGAGACTGCTACTAGAGTTATCATACTTCTCTTTTCTCTCTCTCTGCATGTCTTTATGATTATATATTTTAATGCACATCTTTGTGCTTGATTTTGAATATTTTGCTCTTGAGTTATTCATAATGTGAATTTCTTTTTTTTTTTTTATAGAGAAATTAACTTAAACATCATGTTCAATTGTTCTGGCATCACATTTCAGGGAGATACGCTCTACCTCTTCTATGAAACTAAGAATCCAATGACTATGCAAGGAGACATTGGAGTCTCAAAAAGTACCGATAAGGGAGCAACATGGCAACAATTGGGCATTGCCTTGGATGAGGACTGGCATCTGTCTTATCCATTTGTCTTCGATTACCTTGGCCAAGTAAGATTTCATTGTCTTCTATGCACACTCACATATACACATCAAATAATTACCTAAACAACCTTATAACATTGTTATGCCCACCTGCAGGCTAAAATATGGATTCATTAAATAAGCTTCACTTTAACATGTCAAATTCCTTTAAAATCTGATTGTCCAAAAGCACCAGATGGGTGCTTTGGAAGTCCTTTAGATGATTTAAAAGTTACATGCTCAAGGTCCAGTAATTATCATTTGGGGCCAGAAAATGCTTCAGAATTGGCTATCAAATGTTAGGCATCAATGCCTCACATGTGAAGTCTAATGCTTACAGTTACAGCCTCTTGTATGGGGGAATAAATGCAGATCTAATAGTTCCCTGACCCAAAGATTTTGGTTAATAATTTTTTTCATTGATTTGCTTCACTCTTTATTTTTTCCCACAGATTTATATGATGCCTGAGAGCAGTAAAAGAGGGGAACTTCGTCTTTACCGTGCACTCAATTTTCCTTTGCAATGGACACTGGAGAAGGTCATGCTGAAGAAGCCCCTTGTTGATGCCTTAATCATTAATTTTGATGGGAAGTATTGGCTTTTTGGTTCAGATCACAGTGGTTTTGGTGCCAGCAAGAATGGACAGCTGGAGATCTGGTATGGCAGCTCACCCCTTGGTCCTTGGAAACCACACAAGAAGAACCCTATCTATAATGTTGACAAGAGCTTGGGGGCTCGAAATGGAGGGAGACCATTTTTCTATGATGGAAACCTTTATCGAATTGGTCAAGACTGTGGTGAAACATATGGGAGAGCAGTGCGCATCTTCAAGGTAGAAGTTCTTACAGAAGATGAATATAAAGAAGTTGAAGTGCCCTTGCCCTTAGGCTTAATAGAGCCTAATAAAGGCCGTAATTCTTGGAATGGTGGTCGCTATCATCATCTTGATGTGCAGCAGCTAAGTTCTGGGGAGTGGATTGCAGTTATGGATGGGGACCGTGTACCTTCAGGAGATTCGGTCCGGCGATTTATTCTTGGTTGTGCTTCAGTTGCAGTTGTTGCTGTACTTGTTCTACTGCTTGGTGTGCTACTTGGTGCTGTGAAGTGCATTATCCCCCTGAACTGGTGCATTCACAACTCGGGAAAGAGAAGCGATGCTTTCCTGGCTTGGGAAAGATCCAATCAGTTTTCTTCCAAAGTGAGACGGTTTTGCAGTCGCTTAAATAGAGTACCTTCATTTCTCCGAGGATGGATAAAACCAAATACCTATGCTGGAAAACTGGTTATTGTAATAATATTTGTAGTTGGAGTTGCACTAATGTGCGCAGGGGTTAAATATATTTTTGGGGGCAATGGTGCTGAAGAAGCTTACTTGTGGAAAGGTCACTACTCGCAGTTCACGTTATTAACAATGACATATGATGCCAGACTTTGGAATTTGAAGATGTATGTGAAGCATTACTCAAGGTGTTCTTCAGTGCGAGAAATAGTTGTGGTGTGGAACAAGGGGGTACCTCCCGAATTGAGTGATCTAGACTCAGCAGTGCCAGTTAGGATCAGAGTAGAGAAAGAAAACTCGTTGAATAATCGGTTCAAAATAGATCCCAAGATAAAAACCCGTGCTGTTCTTGAGCTTGACGATGACATTATGATGACTTGTGATGATATTGAGCGGGGTTTTAGAGTCTGGCGTCAGCACCCAGATCGTATTGTTGGTTTCTACCCCCGGCTTATTGATGGAAGCCCATTGAAGTATAGGGGTGAGAAATATGCCCGAAGACATAAAGGGTATAACATGATTCTTACAGGGGCAGCTTTCGTTGATAGTCAAGTAGCTTTCAGGAGATACTGGAGTGAGGAAGCAAAGCAAGCGAGGGAACTGGTGGATAGGTATTTCAATTGTGAGGATGTGCTACTAAATTACTTGTATGCCAACGCAAGCTCATCTAAGACTGTAGAATATGTAAGACCAGCATGGGCAATTGATACATCAAAGTTGTCTGGTGCAGCAATCAGCCGAAACACAAAAGTGCATTACCAGGTAAGAAGCAACTGTCTTTTGAAATTTTCGGAGATGTATGGTAGTTTGGCTGGCCATAAGTGGGAATTTGATGGGAGGAAGGACGGTTGGGATTTATAGTGACAAAAGAATTTTAACAGCAACTCACTGACTTCCATTTTGTTCTTCCTTTATTCCCATTTGGTATCATTTTTGTTGTTCCTGTCCATACTTCCCCCTGTTGTGAATTAGTTTGGGGAACTATAGGTATTGATAACTTATGTCTGCAAAATGTATATTGGTTTTGTTTTGGCTTTTTAAATTTAGCCGTTTTAGTTTTTAGTTTTGAGAAAATGCTCAAATATGAGTTCATTGGAAAATATGTTTATCTTCAATCTTTCCATTGGGATATAAGAATCATGACAAGTTTTGTGTCAGTGTAATATTCATGTCTGAGAAGATAAAATTGTTGTGGGATTGGTTTGCAAGAACATGAAATGAAAGATTTCAATTAGGGGTGTTAATGACTCGAGATGGTTCGGGCTGTTTTCAATCAATCCTCCACTTGAACCGACTCCGTGAGTTGGGAACTTTCTCACTGGACAGTGACAGATTGATCGGTTCGTAGTCGGAGATCAGATTGCCTTGTTCAATGAGTTGGTGGTGATGGATCTGTTAGTGGGGGAGAGAGAGAGAGATGGGAAGAGGGAGGTAATAAGGGTCGGGTTTGGTAGGTGAAAATAAATTTCTTACACCCAGTTGAAAACCCTTTTTTTTAGGATTTAAATATGTGCTTATTGAATGGAAGTTGAAATTATCTGGATGGGTTGAGTTGGTCCAATCTTCCTGAGTTGGTTTTTTGTGGATTGATGGGATGGTATTGGTTTTAATATCTTTTGAGGTTTGGATTGGGTCAACAAAATTTTAAAACCGAGTAACTCGACCCTACACACATTATTAATAGTTTGAAAAATATATCTTTTCTTGAATTTATTAGTAGTTTGATTTATTTTGGATTTTGGAACAAAATGTAAATTTTTTAGTTGAATTATATTAGTATTTTAAAATTTAGTTGGATGCAATTGGAATATAAAAGTCAAATTATGTAAGTTTTAATCATTTATTGAATGAAAACATTTTAGAAAATAAAATAAATTCGACAAAATAGCCTAAACTAGACAATCCAATCCGCATCCATCTTTTTGGAGTTGGTAGGTTTTTAAAGCTATTATGGGTTTTGGTTGGATTAGAGATTTTTCAATGTGAGTGCTTAGTGTTTTGAAAAATCTCTCAAAATTAACCTAATCCTATCCAATTCATGCTAACCCAACTTTTTGGGTGCAATCAAGCCTAGTCAAATCACATGGGAAGGATTCTCTTCATTTGAATTCCATTTACAAACTGACACATTATTTAAAATTTTAGATAACATGACAATATATACTTTTAAATTTGTAAAATCTAATTTAGACTATAATATAGACGAAATGAAAAAGGTTTAAAATGGAGATAAAAGAGTGTATATTTTTAGATTTTAGACTATAAAATGGACAAGAAATGGACAAGATTTGAAATGGAGAGTGACCTCTTTGGTGGGGGGGTGGGGGATTCTTTGAGCAACCCTTTTTAGCTGTAACTTATGTTCTCACATAGCAATGAGGACAAGCTGTTTACTAACTTGGCCCTATACAGATGTCATGTTTGGTCCATTTGGAAACTTGTTTTAACATAATGGTCCTCATCCACGTGCATATTTTTGAGAAAGAGAGAGATTATCCATATGCATGGGTTAAATGCTAAACTATTAATAGTTTATCCATATTCTTGCTATGGACCCATTTGACAGGAAATTGTGTCTATGCGTGTGATAGATAACTATAATATACCGAAAGTGTCACTGTGGGTATATTGGACCACTCCCAAAGTATGGTCCAGTCCTACTTGCACTTGACTTAAATCCTCCACAAGACAAAGGAAAGGTCCCAAATACGTCCACCACTCATTTTTGGTCCCACAACTTCAAATTGATTATAATTACACTTCTCTTCCTTCCCCTCTCGCTCTTAGGGCAAAGTTTGGGTATAGTGCTTACTAGACATGACACGATGTATTGGGTCAACTCAAACCGCTTCATGTTATCATGTAGATCATGAAAAAACATTATTTGTCCATGAATAAATTGGAAAATGTTGGTGTTTTCTTTAGGCTAAAATTCAATTTAGTCAATTAACTTTTACTTCAATTTTCAAATTAATCTTTAAAATTTAATTATTGTTGATTTATTCTTCCCCTTAGTCAAAATGAGTTAATATGGTTCTTATATCCAACTCCGTTAGCCAAAGAAACTGTTTAAATAATACTTTTAAACAACAAGATCTACTAAATTGGCAAATCAAATTTAGATGAAAAGATTGATTCATTTTGACGAAGTGAAAGCTAAAATTGACAAAAATTAAATTTAAATGCCTACTTTGACAATTGAAGAAAATGTCAAGGGATTGAATTGAATTTTAGCCAAAAAGGGGCTTGGATTTTGATTGATGCTCATCCCTTATCGAAAATTTAATATGATAGCCAATGAGCCTATTCAATTTGCAATTATATGAATATTAAATAGACACAAAGAGTTAAAAAGATATGTCCAATTAGAACTTATACCCCCTCGTCAATTTCTATGTCGCAAGCTTGACTTGCCTTCCTCTCTCATTGGAAAAAAAGAAAAAAAAAGAGTGAATATACGTAGAAGTTATTTAGAGGGAGACTGTAAATGACGAAAGAAAGTTTAAAATATCTATTTGGTATAAAGGAACATGTGTTGAGAGTCAAGTGGTGGTGTGCGGAATTCAAGAGATTATAAATTATTTATTTGAATCCTAGAGAAGTTTAAACTGCTCAATTTATATATATGTCCTTATTTTTTTTCCTTTAGAAATAGTTTGACTTTCTAGTACTTTCCTTTAGAAATAGTTTTTAACTTTCTAGTACCCATTTTTGAAATCTCACTTTTTTGAAACCTCAACTTTTTCTAATAACATTTGTTGGTGCAAATACAATGATAATGGAAATACACAAAGAGAAACTGAATAATACTTCTGAATTTTTTATTAATTTAAAGAGAGAAATTAGTGCAGACCGTCTCTGACTTGTCTCCCCCAGGATACAACAGCCCAACAAGTGTCGTATGGCTAGAACAACTTCTGCACAAAGTGTTCAAGCCCAAAGCTCCACCAGAAAGAACACCCTTCCTTGCCAAGAATCTCTCTATTTTTTTTTTTTGTGTGTGTATTGCAGTAATCTGGATTGTGTCTGAATGAGTCTATTTATAGGCTCAATGGGCCTCACGAAATTACTACCCAAATTAATCTGATTAATTAGGTCCATTATTATGATATAGTGGGTGTTACAAGATTAATTGTTGGATATTATTCTGATGGGCTAGAGTTACACAATTTAATGGTGAGATAAGGAGTTTTCTGAATAATGAAAAGGCCCAAGGAAATTTGACACCTCCACCCTTCACCTCCCCCTTGCGCACGTATCTGGCCAAATATTTGAGACAATTCATGTTAGCCCATTAATCACCACAATTAAAAAGAACAAAATAGTCTCTCTCATTTTCAATGTGGGATTAAACATTTTCACTAACTCCTCATCTTCCACATTCACTCCCACATCTTTACATTTATTTTTATCACATTTATTCATTTTAATTATTTAATATTAAAATGCTCCAACAACATTAATTAATTTATATTTATTTTTAACAATCCTTTAAAAAAAGAACGAAAAAAAAAAGTTGTACCAAATTATTGGTATAGATTTATAATGGGGTTATTATTGAAAAATTCAAAAACACCCCAAAATTTGGGACCCCTTTTCACAGTAGAGAAGTTACAGAAGAAAGCTTTTCTTTTGATTAAAGGAAAAATTGAAGAGGAAACTTTCAAGAAAATATTATATTTGCAATTAATTATTGACACAACTTTTATATTCTTTCATAAGGATATATGATAATTATTAAGTATTTTTCAATATAATACTGTAGGCATCTAAAGTCTAAACTAACCATTGGTTTGTTTCGAATAAAATATATTTCATATTCTTTGATGCTTGGTACATAGAAAGATAAGTCAATGGAAAACGAATCCAATAAAAATCCCTTTCATATTGGCATTAAACATTTCATCGAAAATATTTTCCTCATTCTTAGATTTTGGGAGCAGCTAAAAAACTTAATTAAATCAAAATCATTTTCCATTGACTAGGATAAACACCCTAACCATGGTTGAAAAATGTTTTATACTAAAAAAAACAACAAAAACATCCTTGAAATATCCTCAAAGCCTCCAAATGACTAAAATGCCCTTAAAACCTCTAGAATTACAAAAATACACTGGAGCTTTAAAATAACCAAAATACCTTAGGAATCTCTAAAGTAATAAAAATATCTTAAAATATTCAAAATTATCAAAATACACTCAAGTCCTTAACCTATAAAAGGACTAAAATGTTTCTCAAAAAAAAAAAAAAAAAAAAAAGGACTAAAATAACATTGTGTGGACAACCGATTTTGCCCATAAAATTTCAGTTTTTAGAAAATTGGTAATTTCACGAGTATAAAACTTTGTAATTGGTCTAGCATCAAAATTCACATCACATGAGTTCATTATTGAATTAAGGGAAAAATGCTCTTCACTAAGTCTAAAATAGCGCTTTGACCCATGAATATGAAAGTGCAATTTTCATTGGTTAAGAGATGATCTTACCATAGACATGCATGTATACAAACGTATTAATAATTTCAATTGGTCATGTAAGACGTTAATTAAGATATAACTACAATATTAATCCCTATTAGTCCGAGTTACGAATAACTGCAGACATATATGCAAAGTGCAAACACAATGAAATTCTGAAAAAAAAAGGTGTAATTTTTGAACTATTATTTAAAATAATTATTTTATCTTGTTCGGTAATGTAATCATCTTGATAATTTAAAGAAAACTTTTAATTTGAAATAACTTAATCAAGAAGAGAATTACTACGTTTACAACATTTTTCAAAACAAATTAAGCTTAAAATTCTTATTTATCTTTTAAGAATATTAAGAATTTATAATCAAATCAGAAATATAAAAACCTGAAAAGTGGAACCCACAAGGTTGGTTGGCACTCTTGTTGCAATTAGAGTGCTGATTGGGCAATCTGAGTGTTGGTTGATTAGCACTTTAGATTCACATTTCCAAAATTTTTTATTTTTCAATTCGATTTTTTTTATAATTTTTTTTAAAAGGAAAGGTTTAGGGTTTATAAATTTGCATATATAAGGGATAAAAGGAAAGGTTTTATTTGTGAATGCATGACTCCCTAATTAAGTCTTAATTAAAAATATTTTAAAAAATACTTCTCTATAACTATGGGAGGCCTTAGAAGTGAATAAGGTTCAAGATTTACTATCCACCACTCAACTTTAAAGTTCTATTGTTAAGACTTTCAACAAAAAAAAAAAATTCCATTGTTAAGAAACCCCTACCTATCACTAAGAAATACGAAATTTCACCATCTTATTTGTGTCTATACCATTAAAAGGTACAATAAGCACCATAAAAATCTTTCTTGATTTCTCAATCCCATCATTATTATAACACACAAATTCAAGCCCTTTCTAGGTAGATTGATCAATCACCATCAACTGATTGAAGCACCTAACCAAACCGCACAATTAGTCCATCATAATCTTAAGAAGAGTTAAAGAGTCCATAAAGAGAAGGAAGGAGCACTGTTATATTGAAGAAGTTCACAGAAGGAAGGAGGAGAACATGGTGATCAAGTCTATGCTTGTGAGATCTTGGAGTTCATACATCACATTTATGTGAATGAGAGTGCATGCAACTAACAATTTTTACCTTTAGTTGATTAGGATCTTTTTAAATTTGAATTGATTTGTTATGTGTGGATTCAACATGCTTTTAGTTTCATAAAATCTGAAAAATACAAAAATATGCTTATTTCATGAAATAAAATGATGATCAAACATGTTATCTCATTTATCTTGCTTTTCTCTTTAGAATGTTGGTAGATTTACTATTCTATTCTATTTATATTACCATCATGCATTCACGTGTTCATACATCACATCGACATATAATTACATGCATTAGAATGATAGATCATATCATGTAAAATGTGTTAACATGTTAGATCTATAGATCTATGTTTATAAGGTAATGATAAGTTGTAGATCTATCATAATCATGAGGTTTCTCACATGAAATAACTCTATCCAAGCATCATTTAATTAATTACAACATGTTTTCTTTTAATCTTGTATCACATGAAATAATAAAAAATAAAAAAATAAATCCTTGGATTTCCTATCATTAGCATGACATGTAAAGTAGGTTCATGTATTTTATTTGCATGAAAAATGATAAAATTCACGTAAAATAATGGAATGTAGGTTATATTATTAAATCTTTATTTTTGGTAATATTTGTGCAATATTCTCGTACATCATGTAGATGTTTCATCTAGGATGTGCGTTTAAATTTTTATTTTTTATTTTTAAAATATTCACACACTTTCATTCATTTTATCAATTGTCCCTGCATTTAGGATATATTTTATTGCATGTTTATCTTGCTTTCATTCATTTGTTTAATGTGTTATTGTGACTAGCCTTTTATTTCCTTTTCTTTATTAGTCATAACCTTTGATTATGTGAACAATGAATATAATGGGTGTTTCTTTTTCTATTTTGTTATTGCTTAAAATCAATTGTACAACAGACAGGTGAATTTGTTAATAATGGTCATTGTACCGTAAATCTTAGTTTGGACGAAGTGGGTGTTTAACACTTTTTCACTTTATAAACTAATCCCCAAATTTTGTCTAATGGACCTAGTTTTGGTTTTATTTTGTATTTTTTTTAATTAGTTTAGAATAATATAATTAGGAAACAAATTATTGTATTTAAGACTGAACCCATATAATTTGGTTAATTAAATTAAGCGGTGACTCCAATATTGTAAGTTCCTTAGGATAGGGGGATGATATCGAAAGTTGAATTTCCACATTGAGATTTGCTATAGAGTGATTTTATAATTTACCCATTAAAATTAGAATCTACTTGCAACTCTCACACGTTGAAATCTCCAAGACTTTTAATATGATTGAAAGACCCCTTTAAACCACCAAAATGACAATGATAATAAAATACCCCAAACCATCAAAATGAGAAAAATACCTCCAAATATCCACATAATGACCATGATATGCATCAATAAGTTGGGAATCGCCATTGAACTTTTAAAAGTTGTAAAAAACAACTATTCAAGTGTCTTTTTAGATGTTTAAGTATTTTAATTATGAAAGTCAATTTTATTACCATCTTTAAATTTCAAATACTGTCATATAAAAAAAGGTTAAATTATTATAAAACTAAAACACAAAAAGATTTTTTAGCCTATTTTTGATTTATGTGTTGATTTGGTTGCAAATTGTTATAATTAGTGTCGATTTCATAATATGGTTTCGTCTCTATTCTCTCTTGTTATAGGTATTTGCTTCTTAAACAAAAAACAAAAAACAAAAAACAAAAAATTGTTATAGGTCCATTCTTATCTCAACAAAAAGGAGTTTATTGTTTATCTTTATCCAAAAGAACCGATGTTTTGGTTACGTTAACTACACTACGTGGAATGCGATGGTAATATAATGTAACAACTAACAACTACGTTAATACTAAGCCATAAAAAAATGAGATTAAATTTGGTAAATATGTGGTGTAAAACTCATGTTTTACCCCTCTAATCTCAGCATACCACATCATTTTATCACATATTTAAGAATAAGCAAAACTACACCCAATCAATTTTAATAGCCACATATGAATCCAACTAAATTAGAAATTTATTGATATGTTATTAGGTGTGATAGGATTTATTAAATTTTAAGTAAAATGCCAATGTGACAATCACTTATTGAATAATGTAAAACATGAGTTTTACACTTCATCCTTAACAAATTTGTACTCTAAAGAAATATGCTAAAATGATGCAATATCAATCAAAATCAAGTTACCAACTTGTTAGGGAATAACCTTAGAACAATACTAACGGCACTAAAGAATAACATATAAAGAGAGATTAGATTTTGTAGTCTCTGCTACTCTCTACCATTGATAGAATAAAGTAACTATAGTACATAAAGTTACTAGCATCAATGCCTTAACAAAATTACACAATACCCTATACTAGACATTACTAAGCAATATAACGAGAGTAGTCAACATGAGAATGTGTCATTTTGCTTATAACATGAGCCTCTATTTATACGTGAGGCCTCAATAGTTATTGACTGAAATTTGTGCCACATGGAGTATTATCAGTGATCCTCTAGGACCCTTGTCTATTGTGTTATTATTAGGTGTTAACTTCTCTTTTAAAATATCATAGATATAATAACCCGCTAGCCCTAGTATTTCTAACGAGGGATTGCCACCATATCCATTACGTGTTAGCCATGCTATGTTGTTTTTTTGGCAATCCTCCATGATTTGTTACACGTCTCATGACTCTCATCCCTCTGGTTGCATTTGCATTTTAGTCATAATAGTAACACACCAAAATAGGAAATACTATACATATGATCAACATGTGAGAAGCATTTGTTCCCCCCCCCCCCCCAAAAAAAAAAAATCACTCCTAGACTTAGGTGAATTAATATCCTATAGAGTTTATAGGGTAACTCTACCATGGATTTTTTTTTTTATAAATCTTGTTCATCCATTGTTGCTGTTGTTGCTTTTTAAAAAAAAAATATTTAAATTGATAAAAATCTTGCTCATCATTGTGATTAACTGATTATCAACACTTAAACAAAAAATTGATTAACACTATTTTTATTTTTTTTAAATTATTGATAATGTGACAAAAATGATCAACTCATTTCATAATTAATGGATAAAATTTTAAAAATTCCATAGTAGAATTACTCTAAAAACTCTATAGAATACCAATTAGGAATGATCATGAGTTGGGTTTGGGATGAAATTTGCTTTTCCAAATGCAAACCATTCCCACTCATATTGGAAAGACTTAACCTAATTATCTAACCACAAGTCAGGTCAAATAAATTGGATTGAGTTGGGATGACCTAAAATTGAACATCTTAAAAACTATTAACAAAAATTAAACATTAGTAAGCACTTTTACACTAAATTAAAAACAATTTTTTAGGAAAAAAATGGACATTTATTATAGAAACCCTAAGTCCCTTTGTATAAACAAAATTAATAATAGGATTACTTTAGTAACCTAAACACATAATCGAGTCCGAGTTGAATTTGGATATTTAAGATATAAGAAAAACAAAAACCCTTTTCTAAGTCCTCGTGATGTTCATGAGGTTCATGGTTTGAAGCCTTTAACAAGCGAATAGTTCTTAGCGTGTGTGGGATAACAAATTACAAACATTCCAACGAATAGTCAAATACTTAAAAAGGATCTTAATATCTTGTTAAAAACCATTTTCTAAATCAATAATTACAACAAATCAAGTTTTTATAAGCGGTTAAGTGTCTTGTAACTTAACTTTCAATTTCAAATCGAAAATATCCAAATATATATATATATATATATATATTTTTTTTTGCTAGATATGGTTTCCCAATCATAAGGAGCATCAGCATCACCCCCCTACTCCCATTTCCCTTTTTAGGTGTAGAGAGAGAAACAGAAGGAGGAGATGTCCATCATTCGATCCCATGTGCCATTCTCTCCTCTTCAATCCCCATACCTTCCTCTCCTCCATCAAATATAATACCAAACCCAAATACACAAAGCTCTGTCTCTGTCTCTGTCTCTGTCTCTCTCATCATCCAATATTGGAGTTTGAGAGTACTTTCTTGGGGTTTTGAAAATTGAAAAACAAAAACAAAGCCAAAGCCCAAAGCTTTAAAGCTGATCACACGCACACACACCTTCACCTCTAAACACCACACTCACACACATACCCATATACCCCCAATAAGGGAACCCCCAACTCTCTTACCTTTTCTTTTTCAGAGAATATTATCAATTATCAAAGACACAGTCTCTGTGATCCAATTGGTCAAGCTCTCCTCCCAAAGTTTTCATTTTTATCTTCATTTTTTTATTCTCAGGAGAGAGAAAAAAAAAATGTGGGTTCAGAGAATATGTAGAGAATATTGAAGGTAGTGAAGAGAGAAAAAAAAAAGAAAAAAAAGAGATGTTGGCAATGGAGAAGGATTTTGATTCAAAGTTGAAACTTCAGGCCACTTCTTCCAATGGTGGGAATGTACAGAAATCCAAGAGCTTTGCTTTTAGGGCACCCCAGGAAAATTTTACTGTTCAGGATTTTGAATTGGGCAAGATCTATGGCGTTGGTTCCTATTCCAAGGTTTTTATTTTGGAAACTATTCTTCCTTTTTATTTTTTTAGATTTTTGTTCATTTACTTCTTCTTCTTCATTGTTGGCTTTCTGGGTTGTTTTAGTTTGTTTTGTTTTTGCTATAGATTGCTGGCTTTTGATTGAATGTTTGTGTGTGAATGGTATATTTGTATCAGTGTTTTTAATATGTGATAAAAGTTCAAAATCTATTTTCTTCTTGGTATGTTTATTAATGGGCAGTAATGGTCAATGGGTATTTGCGCAGTAAAGCTATTGGGGGAGTTATTGGCAATATTAAGGTGGATTATATTCATATGTGGAGCAAGTATAATTATGAATTAATGCAAACCCAGGTGGGTCTTGCTCAATAGGGGAGTTTCCTATACAAGGAAGGTTGTTTTGATAAATTGGGTCCTGGAAATGAAGATGGATGTGATGGAACATGGGGTTTGATTTCAGTGCCCTTTTGATTGGTTGCTGGGAAATCTGAACCAAAGATCCTTTTCTTGTTTTTTACCCTCAGAAAATGCGGCTCTTCCTAGCTGTTTGGTTGAAGTTAGTTTAATAGCATGCTGATTTTTCGTCTTTTCAGTTCCAAAACAACACACACACAAAGAAGACTCAAATCAAAATTTTACCCCCCTCTCTCTCTCTCTCTCTCTCTCTCTCTTTCTAAAAGAGGAGAAGTGCTATGTCCATAATATTTTCACAACAAATCATAGATGTTAAGATGTTACTAGTTCACCATTGCACACCTTTGGTGTGATGGTCGCTGCACAAATATAAGTGCTTGTTAAGTTGTTACTGGTTCACCATCGCACGAAGTGTGTGCGATGGTCACTGCACAAGTATATGTACTTGTTAAGTTGTTACTGGTTCACCATTGCACACCCTTGGTGCGATGGTCTGCAAGTATAAATGTTTGTGGGGTGTGAGGGGCAAGGGCCAGAGTCTCCAGCTTCACACACATATACATTTAGATTATGCTAGAATTGAATTTCTATCTTATTCAAAAAATAAAACAAAAGTTGTTATTGGATATAATTTGAATCCACTACAACGCATCAATAACAACCAGTAACAACCTGCCACTTAAGATTTGTTGTGAAAGTGTCGTGGATGTTACCATTTTCAAAAAAAAAAAAAAATTGAGAATTTTAGAGAAAAAGTTTATGAGCTGAGTACATCATGTGGGTTGTTAAGACAGCATGGCCTGTTGGAATTTATGGAGCTTCTCACCTGCGCTTTTATTGGTTTAATCTTAGAGCCAAAATGCAAAAAAGAGTAAGGATGTGATAAGGGGTAGACTATTAATTATGATGATTAGCTAGTCTGTGATGCTATCTAAGACCAATTTGGATGCCATGTCAAATTATTTTCTTATGCAACTTTCCTCTTGTCATGTGAATGATTGATTACAACTAAAGCTTTTCAAGTGATATGCCATGGTAATTTTCTCAATTGGTTGGCCGTATGGATTGATTGACTATCACCTGTCTTTTTTTCCCTCAAGGTTTCTGTTGTGTGCTTTATGAGGATGATTTATTATCTTTCGCAGACAGAAATGTTTAGTCACATTGCTTTGGTTTTCATTTGTTTGACATGCCAAGGTTGACCAAATTTGAGGCTTTCCATTTCTGTATTTAGAGCTAATATCATACACATGACTCTATATGCAAGAAAATAATAGTTATAATTATCTGTTCTATTCTTCAATCTCTTATTCTCTTCTTTAAACTGTTGGCAACTGTTATAGGTCTGTGGCTCATATCATCTCTTCTTGTCTGTGTTGAATGTGTAATTATTGATATATTTCTATTGATCTTCTCTGAATATTGAATGAATGATACTAACAGGTTGTTAGGGCAAAGAAAAGGGACACGGGAATTGTGTATGCATTGAAGATCATGGACAAAAAATTCATTACCAAAGAAAATAAAACAGCTTATGTGAAGTTGGAGCGCATTGTACTTGATCAATTGGATCATCCTGCCATTGTGCGGCTATATTTTACATTTCAAGATACTTTTTCACTGTGTAGGTATTCTTATTGTAATTTCGTTGTAGTGTTTTATTTTTTGAAGACTGCTTCAGCTTCCCAACCTTTTTACTGGTGTTCTTTATGTACTCTTTGTTCTTTGTTATGCCTTTCTGGTTTTTCCTTATTTTGGATTATCATTTGATGTTGATTTCTTTTATTATATCGTGAAGACATGGCACTTGAATCCTGTGAAGGTGGAGAACTGTTTGATCAAATAACCAGGGTAAGAAATTTTATAGCATGCATCCATTGTGGAATCATCTCTGATTTGTCCAAAGAAAACTTCTTTGGCCACTTTTTCCATGTTTGATATAAGCAAATTGAAAAATAGAAAATGGTGTTTTTCTTTTTAATATGTAGCTTTGACTCTACTCATCCCACTTTTGGAAGTTTTATGGTTATTTGCATCTTGTTTGTGAAAAGAAAGAAGCTTTTTTCAAAAGGCACCAACAATGGTAGTGCTGCTGAGTACATGGGAAGAGGGTGACCAAAGAGAGGGGAAAGAGGGGGGGTGGTGGTGAGGGAGCAAGGCTGTCCATAAAATTTAAAGAGGAGGAAATTTTATTAAAAGGAGTAATGCATATTTTTACTTATATATATAGATATAAAAAGTAGTAATGCACATCCAAGAAATTGAAGTCCTTGTAAACTTATGCTCAGGAACTTTTCCAACTGTCAAAATTTCCCTACCATGCCATCAAAAGCCTTTTATTTCTTTGCAATGAATTACCCTTCACCAGTGACAATGGAAAGTATCCTACTTTTCCCCTCTCCTAATTTCCCTCTGTTATTGGACACCAAATTCATCTCTGTATTAGCCATAGACCGGTTAAGCCCAAAATCTCTCTCTCTCTCTCTCTCTTTTCTGAATATTTGCTTTGTCAAAATATCAGGAATTCCAATCTGTTGTTATGTTTCCAGTATCTGTTGCTGCCTTTTAGCTTGTCATTCTACAGTATCCACTATCGGTTAGTTGTATTTGCAGAAAGGTCGTTTGTCAGAGGATGAAGCTCGCTTCTATGCAGCAGAAGTTGTGGATGGACTTGAATACATACATAGTCTGGGCTTGATACATCGTGATATTAAGGTAGTTTCCAAGTTGGCTTGTACTATTTCATTTGTATATGTAAGATTCTAAAAGTTTTTCACATGGCAGCCTGAGAACTTGCTTCTTACTTCGGATGGACATATTAAAATTGCCGATTTTGGGAGTGTGAAGCCTATGCAGGATAGCCAAATTACAGTCCTTCCAAATGCTGCATCAGGTTGGAGTAAATCTTGTCATGTGGATGCTGTTAATTCCACTTTTGAGTGATATGTTAAAATTTTTCAGTTAATGCCTTGTCCAGATGATAAGGCCTGCACGTTTGTGGGGACAGCTGCATATGTCCCTCCAGAAGTTCTCAATTCTTCTCCTGCAACATTTGGGTGAGTGACTTTCTTTCCTTGATTAAGCAAGGCATGTATAAGTTAGAATGCATTGTTATTGCAATCAATACAAATTCTTAAGCATAATGTTTTTTACCATTAATTTATATTTATTGAATTATTCACTTCAATCAATACTTGGTTCTTATACTTCACCTTGTTCATTCTTTTAGTTGTTAATGTTGTACTGCCTTCGTAGGATAACTTCCTTTGCTTTTTCTGAACATATTAAAACAGAAATGACCTCTGGGCACTTGGCTGCACCTTGTACCAAATGCTTTCAGGAACTTCTCCTTTCAAAGATGCAAGTGAATGGCTTATTTTCCAAAGAATTATAGCCAGAGATATTAGATTTCCAGATCACTTTTCAGAAGAGGCAAAAGATCTCATTGACCGTTTATTGGTAAGCTACAACTGCAGTTGTTATTAGCTTGAGGGTTCTTGTAAGCATGCTCTGATTGTATGTTAGGGTCCTACTGTTTCTTTTAAACATCTTTATCAAGGCAAAAGAATAAAGTAGAATTACTCCCAAGTTATTATGGTGTGCTTTTCAGCTATAATCTTTAGGAAATGACTGTGCTATAGGGCAAGCTCATGTTGGCACTGGTTTGAAGGCATGTGGTTTTGTTTTTCTGTTTTAGGGAGCAAAAACCCTTATATCCCCATGATTTACATATAATATGTCTTGTTGGAAGAAAACTTTGAAGAAGGCAACCACTGTATTCAGTTGAAGATGGAGGGTGGATCTTGGGAATAATGTAGCTGCTGTCAGTTTTGCTTCCGCTTCTTCTCCTCTTCCCCCTTGTTTTACAACTGCTACTTCTAGTTCTATGACAAAGATGATGACAACCACCACCATCTTTGAGAATATTGTTTATCTACATTTTGATTATTGGCCTTTAAATCGTTAACTGTTATGTTCTGTTGCTATGCTGAGCTATTTCTTATTCCTTCTCTACTAAAAGCCTATATATAACATCATAAAATGGTTAGTTGACTGCCATTACTAGCAGTAGGATCACCGCCCTTGAGAGTCCAGTTCAACAACAACCAATCCTTAGTCCCAAATTTTTGGGGTCGGCTATGGTTCCTTAAGGACCTTAACAGATTAATCAAGGTCAGCCACATGTACGTAAAGGACGCTCCAAGGAATATTTGTGGTAAATTCATTCATAATAGAATGACTAAGTTTTACGTTGACAGTCAACCTATAGCAACCCTCATCCTTTTCTCAAGCTTGGGACCGGCTGCGGACAAAAAATATGACACTTCGCGTAGATGTAGGCCTAGTTCCTTGAGAGTCCTATTGATTTACTTTATTCATTAGTGAATTTTAAATTGTTTACTTTCACGGCTTGTCATATTTGTGAACTACCATATATCTTGCACTACCTACAGTTCCGACTTAATATTTAATTACATGGATTGATAAATTTCTGACATTGAAATTAACTGCAAAGAAAACAGATGTAATCCTAGACTACATATAATCTTTTGGTCCACTGTTGGTCCTAGCATGTTTGACAATGCATCGATAATGGCCTACAATATAACTTTTTGTCTATATATATTCAAGTAGGAAGGTATTCAGATAGGATAAACAAAAAATCCATGTATAAGATGTGCATAAATTGACAAAGATTCCAGTGAGAGCAAGTAGGGGCCATTTTGATCTTTAAGAAAGACTATAGAGAGCCATCCCACTTATCTATGATTTTGTTTTTCCTGGAAAGTGGAAGGTCCTTTCCTCTGCTTGTTAACATGTTCTAATGATTGAATTTCATCCTTCAGTAAATAATCAATAAATTTCCAATTATTATTAGAGTTTGTAATTGTCAATATGGTTAGGTTCTTTTGTTAGTTTTCCAAAAAATGTTTCCTTAGGGGAAGATATCTTTATTTATCAACAAAAATAAATCTTTCAAGTCTTTAAATTCATTTTCCCCTTGTGAGGGAACAACGCAGGCATTTACAGAAGATCTATTTTTGAATATATGTTGATTTATTTGTTCTTATTTAATCTCTGTTGCACGTGATAGAATATTTAATTAATATTGCTTGATGAAGTGAATAATTGCCCTAAATTAGCCACAACCATGATGCAGGATTTAGATCCCAGCAGGAGACCTGGTGCTGGACCTGATGGATATGTGGTACTCAAGATGCATCCCTTTTTCAAGGGCATTGACTGGAAGAACTTAAGAGGGCACACCCCTCCAAAACTTGCTCTGGAACGAGGGGTATGGCTTTGGTTGTGTCAAACTGCAATCTATAAAGAAATCTCACTCCCTCTAAGAATCGTTGCCTTCACTCATTGAATAATTCTAAGAAAGGTTTTTTTTTTTACATCAATTTTGATAATTTTTAGGTTCCCTCAAGTGAGGGCGAGGATGTTCAAGATTCATCATGGAACCCCTCACACATTGGGGATGGTTCAGACAGACAAGCAGATGGGAACTGTGGTGCTGCTTCATCATCTGAAGGGTCTGGCCATATAACTAGGCTTGCTTCAATTGACTCATTTGATTCGAAATGGTATTGGTTCAACATCTTTATCTTTATTCTTAGCATCAATTGTGCTTTACTGTTAAGAAAACATGGTGTTTCTTTGACTAGAAATTCTACCTGTTGCGAGCTCTACATTTTGAAGAGTATAGATATTACTCCCTCTATCCCATTTTGTTTGTCCAGTATTCCAGTTTTTGCTGTTCCCAAATGGTTTTTTAGTTTTTGAAGTCAATGGTCATTCATTTACTTACTAATATTCCCCTGCTCTTTATTGTATTCATGTTTAAAATTCTTGGAGTTTATAATTATAAGGGTAATTTGAAATCTTCTACGCTTTTCTTTGAGATACGATGCATTAAATGAAGTTCGCTTAAAAGTTTAGATTTTCTTGGAGTTGTTGTTGTGCTTGTTACTTTGAAGGAAATCTCAAATGTTCACATGCCCAAGATGATGGTTGGACTTGATCTTAATTACACCATCCATTCCATTGTTAGTGGTTTTCTTGAAGGATGCCCTGTATATTTTGATGCAATTTGCAGATGAAATATAAATCTGCATAGGTTTCGTAATAAAGCTAAAACTTTTCTAGAAGGTAAGTATAAGGGAGATTCACATGATTTTATTAGGGACTTGGACTCCAAGCTTTTACTCTCTAAGCTCTAGCATTTAAACTGTTGAGCTCAGTCAAGAAACATGCATGGAAAGAAGTTGAGAAGATCAAGTTGCTGTGTTGCAAGAAAGGTCCTCATTGGGGCTGTCCAACAAATTCACCTTCAAAAAGGACATTTGGCTAATTTCTCTAGAACTTGGGCTGAAATACTTTTTCTTTGTTGATGTTTTAGATTTTTGAGAAGCATGAGGGGAAAGGAGCTCTATAATTATCCTTTCATTTCTGTCATACTTTCTGAAATTCAAATTGAGTTTGAATCTGTAACATTTGTAGGTTTTGCTTGGCCATCAGCATGCGTTCTTTTGGTTGTGTATGCATGGTGACCCATATCTAATCTGTATACTAACCATGTTAACAGGCAACAGTTCCTAGATCCAGGGGAATCTGTTCTTATGATCTCAATGGTGAAGAAAATACAGAAATTAACTAGCAAGAAGGTGCAGCTTATCCTCACTAACAAGCCAAAATTGATTTATGTGGACCCTTCAAAGCTGATTGTGAAGGGAAACATAATTTGGTCAGACAATCCTAATGACCTCAACATCCAAGTCTCAAGTCCTTCAAATTTCAAGATTTGCACAGTAAGTCCTGCTTGCTCCCTGCTCTATTATCGTCGAGGGCATATTTCCTGTTAACTCTGTCCCCCCTCTACCCTACCTAAGCTTCAAAATAAATAAGTAAATAACAAGTAAAAAAAAAAATTAGCAGTAGCCAATCATAGTGGGCCTTGTCATTGTATTTGGAATTCGCAATAATCTTTTTCCAATAATGTGTCATATGATACCTAAATCTTGAGTGTTATGACGTGCAGTTTTAGTAATTTTTATCTTTATATAGCCAGCATGAGAATTGAGAAAGCATTACTTTCATTGGTTATTGCAGCAAAATTATTTTGATTAGTGATAGAAATTTTATCAATAAAATAAAACAGTTTGGTAGACCAGATCTGTACAAGGATGTTTCATAAAGTTTTAAAATCTGAATTTCATAAGCTCAAACAAAAGAGGTTGAAGAGTAGCACTATGAAAAGCACAGATCAAAACATACAACACAAGAATTTTTAAGTGAAAAAACTGAGAGCTCCACCCCCTCATAATTCCAGTTATTGCAGCAAAAATTGAATTAAGTCTAAATTCAGAGGGTTTTGGTCCTACTTCTGTTCCTTCTTTTTTAGATCTTCGTTTCCTGAATTAATTTATGTAATTGTTCAGCCAAAAAAGGTGATGTCATTTGAGGATACAAAACAAAGAGCATGGCAGTGGAAAAAGGCAATCGAAGGGCTTCAAAACCGGTAAAATTTGTTTCGTGGTTTTGACAACACATTCTTTGGATGTTATAATAGTGTAGAGGAACGTGGAGATTCTCAAACATTTGACACCCCTGAGAATTATTTATTCAATGAAAGAGATTTGAGTTGCACATTCGGCTCTTCCAAGGTGCAAAGCTGTTCCCCCTCCTCTCACTGCTTTAGTCTGAGTTTGTGATGAGGGTTTTTTTCCATCCTTTTTTCACGCATTGTGTGGTAATCTGTACAATGTGAAGTTGTAACTGTAGGGTTTGTAGGGGGGGTGGGTTAATCACTTGTCACTGTATGGAAAGGACATTACTTTAATGAAATTTTCTTTTTGTAAAATGATTACTGTATAACAGCAATTTTGAGATTGTTCCATTTGGTTTCTTAGCATTTCATATACGCATGCAATTTTCTGTGAGTGGTGTTCATTCCCTTCATAAAATGGCATCATGTTTTGGCCCTCTCAAGACAAAAAGTAGCTATTGAGCTCTAACTCAACTGACACGACTTCCTATTATAAGTTCTAGATGAAGGGCAATGTCATGGATCCAAGATCCATTGGGTGTGTAACTTACCGATTTAAAAAACAGAAAGTACTCATTTTGTAAGTGTAAGAGTGCTTAACCTTACCTTTTGAGTTTCACATCAGTTTACTTGAGACTTTACTGTACTCTGCTAAACTGTTCAGTTTCATCTCCTATTGTTCTGTCATCCTCCATTGCTTAAAAAGTTGACAGCACCGGAAGTGCATTTCATATTATGATGAGATATATTCTTGTGATGGTTTCAGACTTCAGAGCACATATAGGTCCTATACTGTTGAGTCTGTAATCATATGCAAACAGCTTTTGTATAGATTGTGGATAACATGCCATCTAAAAGTAGACGAAAATCCTCATAATTTTAATTGATTGTATTTACACTATGATTCTTTAAGTGCAGGTGCCATCTCAAAATGCCATGTTTTTAGATAATCCATGTTAGATTACAAATCACATGAACTCGGTTATGTCTTCTTAAAAAAAGAAAAAAAGAAAAAAAGAACTAAGATTATAATGTGGGAGGCAGAGAGAATTAAACTGACAGTTTGTATGTGATGTACGAATTAATTGAAAAGTATATGCAAATTAGAGAACCGATTCATTAATATCATTGAAATTGAACAATTAATTTGATAGACTGTATATATATTATTAGGCAAAACTGAGAGAAAATTTAATTAGATTTTAAATTATAGTTTAATTTTGCGTTATATGTTTCATCTAATGTAAGTTTTTAAATTTTTGTGCTAAGTGAGTTAATATAGTGTAAAAATTGGATTTCAATTCAAGTTTAATTTTGCATTACGTGTCCCATCTAAACTAAATTTATTTAATTTTTGTGCCAAGTGAGTTAATTAATGAGGAGTTCAATATAAATAAACATAGGAAATATATATATTTAAAGCCAAATTAAATTATTTAGATTTTCGCTTTTTAAAATTTTTTTTTATTATATATATTTTTGAACTAACAAGAGTATTTAAAAAAAATTATTTTTATTATATATATTTTTGAACTAACAAGTGTATTTTTATACTGTTTCTATACACATATTTTGTATGTGAAGATCTTGAATGTAATTAGCTGCAATTGAGCTAAATGATTTCATGCACTTATCTCCATTCAATTTAGGAGGTACTATTGAACCAATATATATTTTTTATTTTGTGTTGTATTTAGTAGAATTTCATGGACAGTGATAGTGAATTGATATTGTATATGTAGTGTCCAATAGTGATTTTTAAAATTGTATATATAACAATAGTGTAATGAGAAATTTGGCGTAACCAATATCATTAAAATTGCAAAGGAAAATCATTTCAGTACTTCCAAACGTCCTAGTCGAACTAATGTCCTATATATTTAATAATCTAAACTAACATCAATAACACTATTATAATTTATCATTCTTGTGCGTAAGCATGAGTTTCATCCTAGTAAAAATAAAAGAAAAAACAATTACCTCAAAGTTTTGCAAATTGCATAATGAAGAACCTTATATAAGATTTTCTTACAAAAGTACGAAAAAAATTATAGTAAATGACTTAAATACTTTTGAAATAAATAATGAAAAGTTATTTTAAATTTCTATAAAATTTTGGTAATATAATTTTAATTAAATATTTTTAACTTTTTAGAATTTTATTAATAGAATTTTACTAGATTAACTTATTTTGATTATATATATTGTAGGGATAAAGGGTTCAAGAGTATATTTTGGGACCGTGGGCCTTGTTTGAGGACGCTTAGTGGTCCAAGGACGCTTAGTGATCCGAGGACAGATAGATGATAGGGAAGACATAAGAGTTAGAGCTCCACGAGCAAACTATGACTGTGAAGGCTTAGGAAGGTAGTTCGAGGAGAAATGCCTCCTCGGCTAAGCAAAGTAGAGGTCAGAAGGATTGGTCTGCCCTCGAGGGCAACACTTCGAAAGGTTCTACTGATAAGGATAAATATCAGGGAAACATAGGACAAATGGAAGTTAAGAAATATCTAAGGGAAAACTGCTATCACCGCATTAAATGCCTTCTAGCCGCATTAATGTGGAGGTGATACATAAACAGTGGCCAGCAGCCTTACAACTACTTTAAAAGACTTTAGAAAGGTGTTGATGGGATAAGGATCAAAGCTAACAATTTAACCTACATGTGGATGGTGGAGATGAAGAAAAGATGGGTATATAATAGAGAAAGAAGCCCCTTGCATGGGGGATCAAAGATTTGAGAGAAAAAACACTGTAATAACAAGAACTTGACTTATAACCAAATTCAAAAGATATATACATAAGAACTAGTCTCCTTGGACTGTGCTGAGGACGATTTTTTTTGGGCAAAACCGGTTTATTCTTATTTTTCTATCATCTAGGCTCACTGTAATTACTATTTATTTCATTAAAAGCCTAGTTTTCTAGCCCACACTCTACAAATTCATTGTATTGAACTCTTTGGGCCTAAATCCTTTTCTTTTTGGGCTTAGGCATCAAATTGCGCCCTTACACACACACACACACACACACACATATAAAGCCAAAACTTAGAGAAAATTCGATTAGATTTTAAATTAGGTTTCAATTATTGGCTAATTTAATCCACTTAAAATTTTTAATTTTTGTGCCAAGTGAGTTAATGAGTGCAAAATACTAAGAATTTAATATTAATGAACTATAAAATAAAAACTAAAAACCAATCATGTATCTACCAATAAAAATCATCACACAACAAAGATCACCACGTGTTCTATCTTAATAGAAATTAAAAAAATTATCATAATTAGTATTAATTTATGCAAGAATTTTAACATGTAACTAATTACGTTTACTTTTTCTAATAATTTTAATAATTATTTATATTTTTATGATAAAAAATGTGTTTATTTTCAATTTCATTCATGCGTATACATGAGTTACACACTAGTTTCAATGATAATAAGCAACATTATGTAAGCATGTTGTATGACGAATAATTTATAGTGTTTATAATGAGTCATAATAATGTATATAAGATGCTATAATAATGTTTATAATGAGTCGTATAATATGTTATTAACAATATGTCTGTGCCATGTACAAATTGACAAAAAAGTAAACTGATATTATAGAATTTCAACAATAAAATAAATAGTAATAATATATTAAATTATTTGACAGAAGCATATTGTGTAGTAAGACATAATTTTCGTTAAAAGAAATTATGGTGGATGATTAAACCAATTTAAAATGAATAACAAAAGCTCTTGTAAACTTCTTGAAACTTAATAGTAATAGATTTCAATAGAAAAATATTTAAATTTCTTGAAACTTAGTAATGGTATTTTATTTAGAGTAAATTGTGTTACTTATTGTATGAAGAATAAAAATTATATCAATTTTTTTTAATAAAAAGTTTACAAACCAAACAAGACAATGGAAGTGATTGGTGACATATCAACAACATAATAAATAAAAATATTAATTATTTTTACTTATTTTTTAAAATTAAAAAAATTATTTTTGTAAAAATTATATAGTAAAATTTATAGTAATCCTAAAATCATTATAATGTTAATAATACTTATAGTGAGAAATATAGCAAAAGCATGTTATATGACCTATAACATTTATGTTGAATTTATGGATGGCATATGAGAGTCAACTTGTCATGTAATAGACAATGCTTACAATGAGTTACATCGTGTATAATTTATAATATATATAAAATTGTATCATTTTTTACCTTTAGTTGAGCTCAATATATTGCGTCACATTAGTTTGTGAGAGCTCACATTTTTTCACGTTATTATTTTAGTAATATTTTTAATTGAATTTAAATTCTATTCTATATTTAAACTACCATAATGAAAACTAAAAGAAAAAAAATTAATAATATTTTTAAACTTTTTTTTGTTGTTGTATATTGCTCAAGTTACCAACTAGCAACATGAAGGTCTCATTTTCATTATACTACATTATAGAGCCCACTTGATATAGTTTGAGGCTTGAGGGGATAATTTGGGGAAAAGGGGGGGGGGGGGGTTATATTTAAATATAGGTTAAATAAATATTTAATACTAAATAAAATAAGGTTAATTTAATGAATTAATTCTAACCAAAACAAGGGTAATTTTATATAGAGAATTAAATATCATAGTTCAAGCATATAATTTAACAAAAAGAAATGGAAAATCATTATTTTTTAAAAGCGTGTTTACTTTATCTTGGATAGAAGGTAATGCATGTTTAATTAAAGTTGTAATTTATTCATTTATTTTTATTTTGGTATTAAGAGAGAGATAGAGATCTACGGTTCAATCCTCGCCTATACCAAAAACTGATTGGTATCTTGGTCTGAAGATAAAGAGGTATCATCAAAGTGAACGTTATAGATTGAAACTTTCTAAAAAAAAAAAAAAATTGACTATTTGGTTTATAAAAATTAAAGCCTCAAGTTGTTAGGATAAATTAATCATCATTAATGATTAGACACAATTACAACAGTTTTTTTTTTTTTTTCAATCATATTCTATCGCTCAAATATTTTGCAGACCCTATAGAGGGAAGAAAAATAATGCACCACTTCTTATATAAATATGGGTTGGGTTCAAGTTACACTTGGTGTAACTTTAAGTAATATTATACCACTCAATATTTTTTAATCAGATGTAAATTTTGATAAATCCATCACTGGATTATATTATCTTCGCATATTCTTCATGCATACAAAATTTAAAGATAATCAAAGATCAATAGCGATGTCATCAAATAATTGTTTAAATTCAAGTTTTTGTAATTTAAAATAATTCATAAAAGATGAGTTTATAAATCAAATGGTAAATTACATCCGATTGACATGAAAATTGGTATGCATATTAAAAACATATAGAACATGTAATTCAATGATTGGATGTTCAAAATATGAATTTAATAATAAGTTATTGGGTGGTGTAACATTGCTTTAAGTTACATAAGATATAACTTGAACCCAACTCTATACTCTCTTTCTCTCTCTCTATATAAATCATATATATATATGATTTATCATTATTTTTTTTTTTTTGGGGTAAACGGGAAGTCCGACCTTTTTATTTTTTAAAGGGGATGGACGTGCCCCAAGAACGGAACTGTAAAATGGTCTTTGATTACAACAAACAAACAACGGTAATGCTACGTGAAGGTCAAATGTTAGTAGGAGCATGGTGCTTCAAGGTTCAATGAAACCATGGTTTTATATTATTCCTTCAGGATGTATCACCAATTCACTGGCACTACATAATTTTTTATTAGAATCATAACTTAAACTCTAGCTAAAATGTTAATTCATTATACTAGTAATATATAATATATAGCATTCTCGGATAATATATAATATTTATAATAGAATTGATATTGATACCTTAAAAAAAAAAAATTGATATTGATGTGTGGACAGAGCACACATAAATGGTTATAATGTTATATTAAAAAAAAAAAAAAAAAAAAGGTGAAGTTTGAATTTTTGAATGATGTTCACGTGGATTGTCAGTGAATTGCCACTTGTGAATCACACAAAATCACAAAAAGTTAAAGATTAAAATAAAAAGAAACGTATATAAGCCTCTGAGCAGACAGAGAAGAAGAAGAAGAAGAAGAAGAAGCAGCAGCAGCAGCAGCAGCTGAAGAGAAGATTGCCAAATGGGTTGCTACATGCAACGTGGTGGCGACAATGGCACCATGTTAACGACGGCAGTGACCCAAGAGCAAGAGCAAGCCAGTAAATTTTTTTGTTTGTTATTTCGGTCCGGTATGAAGCTTTCGGCCGAAATCCGATTTGTTTTCCGGAACGACCCGGTATAGCCGGTATTTTAAACCGGTACAAAACAAACACATTTCTGTACCGTCTCAAGCGCCGGTGTGAGATATTCCGGCCATACCGGCCGGTACGGTACGAGATTGACTCCACTGCGTTAAGTCTGAGCAAGTCATTTGTTTATATATTGGAAAATAAAGCAGTCTCTTTTGACCAGAACCTAACCATGGCTGCAAAACTAGTTACAAGATGTTCACTGCTTATGCAGGTTTTAGTTTTCTTTCTGGCTGTTGTCCCTGATGCATTTGCTTTACCGCTAAACAGGTTGAAATCCCTGACTGTAATCGAGGAGGTAAACCGCAGAGGGCCTTATCTTGGTCTCATCACAGTGATTGAATCTGAAGAGAACGCTTTTTTTGCTACTGGGGCTTTTAAGCCTCACAAGACTCACCCATTTGTTGACTTATCAGGTGAATTTTGTTCCATCTATGCCTTGTTGAAGTTGTTGTAGTTATTGGTATTCAATTGGTTTGTTAAAAATACAACTTGAAATTTGCAGGCCGGCGATTCCGGGTTGGAAAGATCCATGGTGAGAAAGTCATCTATGTGAGATGTGGGGTTGGAATGGTAACTAAATACACCTTTATATTATAAATACTATAGCATACCCCATGGTGGTTATGTTATTTTTGAATAAAAATCATCAGTCCCACTTAATGTTTCATGAATCATAGTTTGTCACACCTTTTTTTACTTTACATAATATTACAAATAATAAAGCATAAAATGGAACACAAAGAGTGAAGTTATTTTACCAAATACTATTTTGATGATTAAGAATACCAGCTACAACCAGTTTACCTTAATATTTCAATTTTCTAATATATATATATATATATATATATATATATATATATATATATATATATAAAATCAGTCTCTATGTGCCTTATTGTTAGCCTTTATAGTTGTTATTCCGATTTGTGTTGGGTACATCAGGTAAATGCTGCAGCAGCAACACAACAAATGCTGGATTTGTTTGACATAAAGGGCATAATCCATTTTGGCATTGCTGGGAATGCAAATGATTCTTTGTCCATTGGAGATGTTATCATTCCCAAACAATTTGCTCACACTGGCATTTGGGACTGGGTGGTATATATTTAACTTGACTCTATAACTTTAGTGTCTTTTAATCTTTTTATATATATATATATATATATATATATATATATATATATATATTTTGCTTTGGATGTTCTATGTACTATATGTTCTGTGCTGCTTATGTGAGGAAAACTCTTTTTTGTTGACAGAACCTTAATAGTACAACGAACCTTAGCGATGTTGTTCACTTGGATATTGCAAGCTACAATGTGCCAAAAGGTGAAGGAACTAATTTGTTGGGACATATTGGGCATAGAAATGAGGAATTCTACTCTGAGTTGGGGAAGCCCAATACTGCTCAGCCGCTGTTTTGGGCAGAAACAAGTAAGCATTGGCTTCATCTTGCTGCCAACTTGGAGGTATGACTAACATTCAAGCTTCTTCTTCTTCTTACTTTTTGGATTATTTTTGTTGATATTATGTATTTTCTAGTCAACAGAAAGATAGATCAGATAGGAAATTTGGAAATTTGTAGGTGACTTTGAAGTTTAAATTGTTAGGTAAGGCAATGGCAAGTCGAATTGAGTTCATATAAATTACTCCATGCCTTAACATCCGAAAGTCATTTTGCATAGCCCCTAAACACCAAATGTGTAGTGCCCAAATATAAGAAAGTGACTAGTATTGACAACTAATGTATCTTCTTGGTCATTTCAATCAGTGGTGGCATGGTACTACAGCTTATAAAAAAACCAAGGAAAATTAAAGTTTCTCCTTTGACATTTTCTTCCATTTTGTCATCAAATTCTTTAAGTTTGGTAAAATAGGTGTAAGTAAATTTGATGATCGAAATTTCTAGAAATTATTGATTTGATCCAAAACTTTATAGTCTTGTTGATAATCAAAATTTATTTTGGGTTAGTTTTTATTTTTATTTTTTTAATTCGATACTCCAATTATTGGTGGCAAAATCTACCCAAATCCATTTACCTACCCACTAAAATATGGTTCAAACCCACCCAATTATTAATTGGGTCAAAAAATGAGTATTGACCTAATTAATATTAGTACTCCTATTAATTGAGTTTGAACTAATTATCCAATTATCATTTACCTAAATCACTCAACTTTGAAATATTTCAAAACCACAAAAAAGACCAAAATACCCTTGAAACCACTAAAATACTAAAGTACACCCTAAATGACAAAAAATACCGTGAAATCTCTAAAATTATCAAAATATTTCAAAATTTTCTAAAATGAACAAAAATATCTAGAAACCCCTAAAATGACCCAAAATACCCCAAAAATTAAAGATAAAATTAAAAATTTAGTTTGGTTACTCAATAATTAATTACATAAACTTAGTTCCAATTACTTGTATCAATTTAATCCCCGTTTAAAAATCAACTCAATTTTATCATTGAATCTTATCTCTATTTAAATTTTAACGAAATTAGTTAGTGTGGCAAATGGAATATAAATTAAAAGGTTATTATATATGTAAGCATACAATTTGCACCCAAACCCAAAAAAGATGATTGGGATAGGCCCAAAAAGCTCAATACAATGAATTTGTAGAGAGTGAGCTTGAAATCTAAGTTTTAGTAATTTTAAATAACAAAATAATGGGCTTGATGGCAACATCATATAGATGAGATAGTTTATATAACAAAAATTGTTCTCGGACTCAAGCTGAGGAGGCTGGATCTTATATTTCAATCTCTCAAAGATAGATTACAGATATTGATCTTAATGTCTACAGTGTTTCTTTTCTCCCCCCTTTCCTGAATGTTTTCTTCTCTTTTTATCTTTTTTTCACCTCTTTCTCTCCATCCTCCATGTATGGATCAGATTACTAGTCTGGATACTTGTCCCATCCCTGAAGTCTTTGGAGATAGCTGTAAGGTTGAAATCAGATGCTCAGGCATCACTTCCCCATTAAAATGGCTAGAGGTTTAGTTGCAGAGTATTTAATGCGGTGGTAACAACTTTATCTTGGATTCATAGCCCTTATTCCTACCCTGTATACCCTCCATGCATATCCTTACTTATAGGATCTCCTAGAATATCACCTTTGGACATCGGACAACCCTTTCCTATCTCGGCTTTAAATGGCCGAGGACGGACTCCTCAGACAACCTTTCGGGATGACCTTGATCAGCCTCCGCCTCTTTATCCATCAACACTACTTCTTGAGTTGATATTCCCACATCCTCGGACCATTTAGTGTCCTCGGATTGGGCATTTGGCCCAATATATACCCGTGGGCCCATTGACCCTACAATATAAATTAAAAAAAAAATCAGATTAAGTTCAACTATTAATTTCATTAAAAGTCAAACAAAGAGGAGAGTTAAAGATGAAATTGAACTGATTTTGAAGGTTAAGGAATTATATTGATACAATTAATAGTTGAGAAACTCAATTAAACTTTATCTCCATAAAGGGCATAATCCATTTTGGCATTGCTGGGAATGCAAATGATTCTATGTCCATTGGAGATGTTATCATTTCCAAACAATTTGCTCAAACTGGCATTTGGGACTGGGTGGTATATATTTAACTTGACTCTATAACTTTAGTGTCTTTTAATCTTTATATATATATTGCTTTGGATGTTCTATGTACTATATGTTTTGTGCTGCTTATGTGAGGAAAACTCTTTTTTGTTGACAGAACCTTAATAGTACAACGAACCTTAGCGATGTTGTTCACTTGGATATTGCAAGCTACAATGTGCCAAAAGGTGAAGGAACTAATTTGTTGGGACATATTGGGCATAGAAATGAGGAATTCTACTCTGAGTTGGGGAAGCCCAATACTGCTCAGCCGCTGTTTTGGGCAGAAACAAGTAAGCATTGGCTTCATCTTGCTGCCAACTTGGAGGTATGACTAACATTCAAGCTTCTTCTTCTTACTTTTTGGATTATTTTTGTTATTATTATGTATTTTCTAGTCAACAGAAAGATAGATCAGATAGGAAATTTGGAAATTTGTAGGGTGACTTTGAAGTTTAAATTGTTAGGTAAGGTAATAATTGTTGGAAAATCTAGTTTTGTATCTCATACAAAACACACAGCGAAAGCAACAAATATGGATCTATTTCATTCATGATTGATAACATGCACAATATAAATTTCAGAATTAAGAACAAGATAGCGTACCTTGGTACGGTGAAATTCAAAACAAAAGATTAGAAGTACTTGGGAACACTTTTAATCTTCACTCTAATTCCACTTTACGCCTAAGAAGTGTGGTCTTTCAATCAGTTTCTAAGAGAGAATAATTGAGTGGCTTTACTCACACATACACACCATTTTATAATGATGTCTCTTTTTTTTTTTTGTAAATAAAAATTATGTATGTTTCTCCCTTTATAACTAATTAATTATCTAATTGGGTTGGCCTATTGGGCCTTTCCAATTGGGTTTTAGTGTGTGGCTTGGAGTGGGACCAAAAGGGATCAATAAGATACTAGCTTCAATGGGCCTTGGGCTTTTCTGTCAATTCTTGACAAGTCCAAAGTTACCACTATAAAAATATAATTGTACTCTAGGCCTTATTAATAAATTATATCCCAAGACTCTAATGATATCATTTGACCATTCCATGAAATATCTATAGTGAACAAAGTCATAATAAACTGTTACTTTGTAAACAACTATTTTATCCTTGAATACCCGGTTTAATCTTTTAGTTATTCACATTTATTGAAATCCAATTTCAATAAATATAAGGTTTAGTAACTCCTTACTAAAGTGGGCGCCTTGAATAACCATTTTCCATTAAACTTATCTCAATGAGATATTTCGTGTCTCTATAAAAAGAAATTATGGATTTCATTTTGAGAATATGTGTTCCCTCAACACTACAAGTGGTTACCCAATATACTGAGGTTTTGACCGTGAATATTAGATCTCACTCATATCAAAGTAACCTACATTTTATGATTGGGTTTACTACCCTCTAAAGATTAAGAATCTATTAAATTAGAAGTCATGATATTAATTATTCAGGTGACAGTTATTGATTGAATAATTAATCTCATAGCGGTCCAATTCAATATGTCTTAACTCTTAAGACACATCAACACATCAACTAAAAGTCTCCACTTCCATGATCAAGACAAATCATCTTAGTTGATGTGTTATAGTCTTCACAGATGAAACACCCAATTTCATCACCGACTACGAATTATATTTTGAGTTTACAAGGAACTTGTGATTTACATCTTCTGTGACTAAATCACTTAAATCATATACAATGCATCTCATGGACTATGATAATGTCCCGTTAGTTCATTTATAAATAGTCTCATATAATTAAACAATTTAATTATTTATGACATGCTAATTAATTGAATTTTTAGGGCATAAACCCCAACAATCTCCCACTTGCCCTCAAAGACAATTTACTATATATCCGACGCTTATTTCCCTTTGGAGTAATTCATAATCACTCTAAGGTAGGGTTTGGAAACAAGTTTCATCCAGATCTATTGCATAAATTATCTTTTCCACTACTACATCTCACATACTCATATATTTCTAATGAGATAATAATTACGCTTAATGTGTATCTTCACCACCTAGGATGAACACCTATCATGAACTCCAACTTCATGTATTACAATCAAACTACAAGTTAGTATTTGTACAACCAGTAATCATCTAATCTTTACTTTGGTGGACAAGCATATAATTCCTCATTCTCCTAAGATATTTGAGTATATGCTTTACTTCCACTAAATTAAGTGATCTTAGATTCAATTGATATTTGCTTACCATACCCACCACAAAATAGATATTTAGCCTAGTATATAGCATAGCATAAAGACTTCCTATTGAAATGGTATAAGTAACTGTCTTAACATGTTTTTCCTTTTATATGTCTTAGGACTATAGTCCTACATAAAGGAACTTCAAACTTAAAAGGAAAGAATCATTTCTTGAAGTATTACATGCTATACTTGGCTAAAATCTAATATATTTAAGCAGTTTGAGATAGACCTAACATCTTAATTTATGAATTTTAACAAAGTTTAAATTCTTAGGATGTGATCAGTTTTTCCCAAGTACTTTATATCAAACTAGACTAAATAACAATAAACTCTATTGATGACAATAACTCCACATCATTCTAAATGATTAGAATGTCATCAACATACATTAAGAAATTTATTATTCTATATAGCTTTTACACACATAAGGCTTTTAAAAACTTGATCAAAATCAAACAATTTGATTGCTTGATCAAAGATGATATTTTATGAATTAGATGCTTGCTTTAGTCCATAAATGGACTTTAAGCAACTTGCATACTAAACACTACTGGTTCTTTGCTATGATCAAGTCTAGTTACATCATATAGATGTCTTCCTCAAGATTGCTACTAAAAGAAGCTTTTTTGATATCCATTGCCATATTTCATCCAAATGAAATATAATAAATAAGAGAATCTAAATAGAGTCAAACTTGACTATTGGTGAAAAAATCTTTTCATAGTCGAACAATTTCTTTTGGAATAAATCTTTTCGCCACTAGTCTTGACTTTAAAGGTTTGCACCTTTAAATTTATCAATCTCATTTTCTTGTAGACCTATTTGAAAATAATAGGCTTAATGCTACTAGACGCCTCTACAATTTCTAAACTTTAAATAGAATCTAATTCTATTCACGTAACCTTGATCCAGTAATCCATATTCATATCATCTATTGCCTTTACATAGGACCGAAGATAAAATTCATATCTTTATGGAATGATTTCAAAAGTTTATCCCAAAAGTATGAATTTATTTGGTAATTGATTAGCCTCTCACTACGCTATTATACCGGTGTAATAGTTATCTACAGAATAATGTCTAATGGTGTATTGAATACAACCATCTCATTTCTAAATGTATTTTATTGTTATCTTACAACAAATTCTGACATTTTTCCTCTAGAACAATCTACCTTTAAAAGAGCCTTGTTTCTTCTTTATGTATGCACTGACTTAAAGAAGTCATTGGAATTTTATTCCTTTATGAAAAGGAGCCCTAGATCATATTATCCTCTAAATAGAATTCATAGACTGAGAATATAACAAAATAATGGTTCTAAAAGCCCATTTTTCACTAATCTTGAATATCATTTAGATTAATAAGATCTAGACATAAGTGCCAAAATATACAATACCAGGGCTCTAAATGTATTTTATAGTTGTTTTACAATAAATTCTGACATTTTTCTTCTAGAACAATCTACCTTTAAAAGAGCCATGTTCCTTCTTTATGTATGCACTTACTTAAAGAAGTCATTGAAACTTTATTCCTTTATGAAAAGGAGCCCTAGATCATATTATACTCTAAATAGAGTTCACAGACTGAGAATATAACAAAATAATGGTTCTAAAAGCCAATTTTTCGCCAATCTTGAATATCATTTAGATTAATAAGATCTAGACATGAGTGTCAAAACATATAATACCAAAAGATGAAACTTTCTCTTTAAAAAGTAAAACATGTAAACTTCCATCTAAAAGACAATCATGGACAATGCTTAGTTTTACCAAAACGGAAACACTTTCCTTTTGGTCATGCATTTAAGTCTAATTTCCTTTTGGCAATTATTGGGGCAACTAGCATGTCCAATTGTTTGGTATTATAATTCCTATTCTTACCACCTTTACCTTTTGGTTTAGGCTAAGAATTTGAATTAAATCATATTGATCCTAGCCTTAGCTTTTAGGATGTCTTCTGTTGTGCAGAACTCACTTATCAATTTAGATAATATAAAATGAATTTATTTATTTTCAAAACAATCTTAATTGATCAAATGATTCTAACAAAGACTTATGGATCATATCCATATGAGATTAACATTTAATCTCTATATCCAAGAATTCCAATTCATCTTAAAATTATAAAACATTTTCATAAAATGATATAGAATTGGAATTCCTTAAGCCTTTCTTAGCACTCAATATGATTTATACCAAATATCTCATTTAGACTTAATATAAAGACTAAATCTAGTACTAACTCTTGCATCTCATGCTTTAGTACAATTGAGATAGAAGCCAATGTAACATTTTAGCATTTTTATGGAGACTATGATCACATCATAAGCTATCTTCCATAAATGCATCATGTATAGGAAATCATGACAATGCTGAATCGAAACATAAATATGTACTTCAGCTCCTTTAAGTACCATATCCAAAATTATTTCTTAGTTAATGTAATTCTATCAAAATAGTAGTTAGAGAACAAAAATTTATGACAAATTTATTTTGAGACTACGAACTTAATTACAAGGACATTATATTTTGCAACCATAACCATATAATATGGAACCGTAAAACCATATTATATTAGGTGCAATGACAACCCAATCCCGCAATTAATATTCCTCGGTAGCGAGTTTAAATCAATCACTATGATCAGGCAAGAAATATTCACATTATTAATGCTATCATGGTAACTTTGACCAAACAAAAATAATTTGCCGCTTTTCCTTCAGCCTCTAAGTAATAATGACATAGCTCTTTTGGGAGGTTAACATTACACTTAATCTAGTGTACACCATTATCTAGAATCGTGTATAGCCACATTTCATCTCCCTTTCTAGTGTTTAAACTGGTAGCACCATGAAACAAAACACCCTCCTTTCGGATCACGAGGTATATACGCCAAGACAAGGTGCTTGTTCATACTACTTTAAACGGGTAAGTTTAATCTTGTAGTACTATGAAGTAAACACTTTCCTTTGGGATCACGAGGCATATACGCTAAGACAAGGTGCTTACCCACACTACTACTATGAACCGATAATGGACGCCATTAGATCCAACCCTTGTATCTCTCTCCCATTAATTTTAAAACAAGTAGATTGTTCTGAAATCATTGTAATCTCATCACAATTTTTAACCCTATACATCAAATGTGTTTAATTGTTTAAATTCGATGTGATGTTACTAAGTCACGTCACAATAGCGTAACGAATATTCGTGCAATCACAAATATGTTTAATCATGTAATCCGTGAAGTAAATACCTTTCACTTGGAATGCAAGACTCGAAGTTAAGACAAGGTATCTATTCAGATTACAATAAACTTAACAAAAGGGTTATTTCAACACTCCCACTTGTTATTTGGGGTTTTCTTTAAATAATTGTGATCCCATCACAACTAATAACTTTGCACTTGATAAAGACTCTAATCTCATTAGAATCACTAACTAAAATGAAAGCCCTAATCTATTTAGGATTCCTTAAATACTAATGAATCAAATATTAGTTATATAGAACTCTATCCTTAATTTACTAGATAAAGTGTTCTAATCTCATTAGAAACTATATAACTTTAATAGGTATTTTAATCTCAATTAAAAAACCTCTAATTAAAATAAATTAAGGACTAAGAGTTCTATTTAACTAACATCTTTGATTTCATTAGGTCTTTTAGTTAGATAATGATTAACGTATGTCCTTAACTTTATAGGACTATAAAATTAATCACACAACCTTGCTTTTTATCAAAGTTTTAACACTTAGTCAAAAACAAGTGAAAATTTAAAATTCAGTTTCTTCGATCGGTCGAACCAATTACTTGATCGATCGAAAAAAGAAGAAATTCATCACAAAGGTTCTGCCTCGTTCGATTAATTCTTGATTCCTGTTCAATCGATCGAAATTAACATTTGATCAGTTGAAAGGAATTCTCGATCGATCGAGACAATGAAGATTTTCATCATAAAGTTTCTACCTAACTCAATCGGTTCTCGATTCCTCTTCGATCAATCGAAAAGTACATTCGATTGATCGAAAAGAATTCTTGATCGATCGAAACTCGTAAAACTGATTTTTTCCAGAATTTTCAGGTAACCGTTTTTGGCATCTTCATTATTTTTCCATCAAAAACACTTTTTGATTTTATCAACGAAGATTTACAGATCAAACTTTAAGGTTTTCAAGATCATTATCAAGAACCCTAATAATGCTAGAAACCCTTGAAAACATAATCCTAATCTTATTAGGAATAAATTTCATAATCCTAGCATTAATATATATCGTTGACTATAAATATATAAACCAAGGCAAGGAACAAGGCTTCGTTTATCATTCAAAAATTAATATATATATATAAACATGAACTGATGCCATGGTTTGTATATTAGCACATAAATATATAAATATATATATATATATATATATATATATATATATATATATATATATATATATATATTACTCAATCCATAAAGCTAAGCCTTGAATCCTTGATAACATATAATTATATCAAGCAAGACTAATGATAGTACATGTGATAAGCAATTAAATGCTTGAATAGCCAAGCGGTGCAAATAAGAAACTCATGCACATGACAGTTACATAACTTCCATTCAATAACCATATCCAAGTGCACTTGACAGTTACATTCAAAAGTTATATAATCTTTCTTTTTTTATTTTTTTTTGAGAAGAAAAGTCATATAACCTTGGCCATGAAGAATTTGCATATAAACCGATATATATATATAATATAATATATCAATCATTTTCAAAATAGTAATCTAGCAATAGGATTCAGATTTCCTTTCTTATGATATTATATCAAGCATATAATATCATCAACATATTCTGCACATTAAGCGTGGTGGGTTTATATGCATGTTTTTGATGGCCATCTTATAAGCACGAAACAATTGCCTTGAAAGTATTGAATCCGTATATCAACCTTTTGTCATATCAAACTTATGACATACGGATGAACCCAATATCATCAAGAAACCGTTTTTCTTTTATTCTAAAATCCAATCACATGTTATACAAGCATGAGATGAAAACCTAGCTCTGATACCAATTGTTAGAAAATCTAGTTTTGTATCTCGTACAAAACATACAGTGGAAGCAACAAACATAGATCTATTTCATTCATGATTGATAACATGCACAATGTAAATTTTAGAATTTAAGAACAAGATAGCGTACTTTGGTGCGGTGAAATTCAAAACAAACGATTAGAAGTACTTGGAAACACTTTTAATCTTCACTCTAATTCCACTTTACGCCCAAGAAGTGTGGTCTCTCAATCAGTTTCTAAGGGAGAATAATTAAGTGGCTTCACTCACACATACACACCATTTCACAATGATGTCTCTCTTTTTTTTCAAATAAAAATTCTGTATGTTTCTCCCTTTATAACTAACTAATTATCTAACTGGGCTGGCCTATTGGGTCTTTTCAACTGGGCTTTAGTGTGTGGTTTGGAGTGGGACCAAAAGGGACCAATAAGACATTAGCTCCAATGGGTCTTGGGCTTTTCTGTCAACTCTTGACAAATCCAAAGTTACCATTAATTATATTTAATGCCACTATATAAATATAATTGTACTCTAAGCCTTATTAATAAATTATATCCCAAGACTCTAATAATATCATTTGACTTTTCTATGAAATATCCATGGTAGATAAAGTTATAATAAATTGTCACTTTGTAAACAACTATTTTGTGCTTGAGTACCCGGTTTAATCTTTTAGTTATTCACATTTATTTGAAATCCAATTTTAATAAATATAAGTTTTAGTTACTCCTTACTAAAGTGGGCATCCTGGATAACTATTTCCCATTAAATTTATCTTAATGAGATATTTCGTGTCTCTATAAAAAGAGATTATGGATTCCATCTTGAGAATATGTGTTCCTTCAACACTACGTGTGGTTACCCAACATACTGAGGTTTTGACCGTAAATATTAGATCTCACTCCTGATATATCAAAGTAACTTATTTTTCATGATCGAGTTCATTACCCTTTCAGGATTAAGAGTCTATGAAATTAGAAGTCGTGAGATTAATTATTCAGGTGACAGTTGTTGATTGAATAATTAATCTCACAGCGGTCCAGTTCAATATGTCTTAACTCTTAAAACACATCAACACATCAACTAGAAGTCTACACTTCCATGATCAGGACAAATCATCTTAGTTGATGTGTTATAGTCTTCACAGATGAAACGCCCAATTTCATCATCGACTACAAACTACATTTTGAGTTTACAAGGAACTTGTGATTTACATCTTCTGTGACTAAGGCTGCGTTTGTTTCAGTGTAAAATATTTTCCAGGTATAAAATAATTTTAGGTGAAAATATTTTTGGGAAAGGAAAATAATTTCTAGTGTTTGGTTGCATTTTAAAAATTATATTAGAAAATAATTTCAAGTGTTTGGTAACATTTTGAAAATGCAAATTTTCTACTACTTTCTCACATTTTCTCAGCCATTTTCTTAGCATCCAAACAAATTTTATTATAGAAAATTTCAAAATATGCGCTTAACACAACCAAAATATACACTTAACACAACCAAAAATCAAAATAAAAACATTGAGGGAGAGCAAGAAAGAGTGAGAGCGGAGGGAGAAAGAGTGACATAGTGAGGGAGAAAGAGTGATAGAGTGAGGGACAGAGAGATAGATCGGGAAAGAGAGAGATCAGAGTGGATGGAGGACGGTGACAGCCAGATCGGGTGGGTTTGGGGGTGGAGTGGAGTGGGCTAGTGGTCGGTGGTGGCCAGATCAACGACGTTGAGCAAGAGGGAGAACAAGATCAGTGTGTCGAGAACGAACTTGGTCTTGGGTGGATCGGTCTTGGGTGGTGACGATCTAGATGGCAGCGTCGATGAGCTTCTAGCGGCGTCGATCAGCTTCCAGCGGCGACTATGGGTGCGATTTGGTGCTGGGGTGCGATCTCAGTGGTACTACAAGCGACGCGATCTAGGTGGTGCTTTTGGCGGTGCGATCTCGCCGGTGCTGGGGTGCGACGAGACCGGTGCAATCTGGGGTTGGGGGCAGTGGTGCGATCTGGGGTTGCTTCTGGAGCTCGGTCTTCTTGCTATTTCTCTCTCACTCTCTTCTATTTTCTTGGGGTGGAAATCATTTGAAGGTAAAATAAAACATGAAGTTTGTTTCCGACTTGCTGGGTTATTTTACAGTCAATGCGAAAATTGATTTCCGTTTGACTCAATTTTCTGTGCTTACCAAACACATAGACTGGTGTAAAATGATTTCTTGAAATCCTTTTCAGTCAAAACAAACGCAGCCTAAATCACATAAATCACATACAATACATCTCATAGACTATAATAATGTCCCATTAGTTCATTTATAAATAGTCTCATATAATTAAACAATTTAATTATTTATGACATGCCAATAAATTGGATTTTTAGGGCATAAACCCCAACAATGACAAGTCAAATTGAGTTCATATAAATTACTCCATGCCTTAACATCCAAAAGTCATTTTGCATAACCCCTAAACACCAAATGTGTAGTGCCCAAATAAATTTTGACAACTAATGTATCTTCTTGGTCATTTTCAATCAGTGGTGGCATGGTACTACAGCTTATAAAAAAACCAAGGAAAATTAAAGCTTCTCCTTTGACATTTTCTTCCATTTTGTCATCAAATTCTTTAAGTTTGGTAAAGTAGGTGTAAGTAAATTTGATGATCGAAATTTCTAGAAATTATTGATTTGATCCAGAACTTTATAGTCTTGTTGATAATCAAAATTTATTTTGGGTTAGTTTTTTTTTTTTTTTTAAATTCAATACTCCAATTATTGGTGGCAAAATCTACCCAAATCCATTTACCTACCCACTAAAATATGGTTCAAACCCACCCAATTATTAATTGGGTCAAAAAATGAGTATTGACCCAATTAATATTAGTACTCCTATTAATTGAGTTTGAACTAATTATCCAATTATCATTTACCTAAATCACTCAACTTTGAAATATTTCAAAACCACAAAAAAGACCAAAATACCCTTGAAACCACTAAAATACTAAAGTACACCCTAAATGACCAAAAATATCGTGAAATCTCTAAAATTATCAAAATATTTCAAAATTTTCTAAAATGAACAAAAATATCTAGAAACCCCTAAAATGACCCAAATACCCCAAAAATTAAAGATAAAATTAAAAATTTAGTTTGGTTACTCAATAATTAATTACATAAACTTAGTTCCAATTAATTGTATCAATTTAATCCCCGTTTAAAATCAAATCAATTTTATCATTGAATCTTATCTCTATTTAAATTTTAACGAAATTAGTTAGTGTGGCAAATGGAATATAAATTAAAAGGTTATTATATAAATTTTTTTAAAAAAATCAAATTAAGTTCAACTATTAATTTCATTAAAAGTCAAACAAAGAGGAGAGTTAAAGATGAAATTGAATTGATTTTGAAGGTTAAGGAATTATATTGATACAATTAATAGTTGAGAAACTCAATTAAACTTTATCTCATAGTTTGAGGATCGAATAAGTAGGGTATTTTATTTTTATTGATTTTATTTTCAATTTGAGTACTTTTTCAGGGGATGGAACTGGAACAGTGTGTGAATTCAAGCTTGTGCCTCCCACACAAGCCCAAGCTAGTAGTTGGACTAAGGGGATCAACATCCAACATTTTTGTGGATAATGCAGCTTATAGGAAATTTTTGGTTAGAAATTTTCACGTGTCATCCGTAGATATGGAGAGTGCAGCTGTAGTAATGGTAAGTTTCTTAATCACTCTATATACCACTTATAAAGCTTGAGTTCAACTTGTATCATTTACAAATTGATTGCTTAATAATTATAGGCAGGCAATAAATATATATATATATATATATAAATAAATAAATAAAAAGTTTAATTTAACCTTTGCTTAGCCTAACGTAAGTTTAGTTAGTTTAATTGACAAACTCTCATAGTTGAATAAAAGACTTGAAATTGAATTATGGCTATATAAAAAAAAAAAAAAACACATTAATGTCTTAATTTTTTTTTTGAGAATGATTAATGTCTTAACTTGATGATAAAAAGCAATTAGAATGTATTACTTTAAATCTTATCATATCTTAAAAAAAAAATAGCCAAGTTAACCTAAAGATAAACACAAAAGCTTTTATTTATTCATGTGAGTAGATTTTAGTTCCAAATTAGTGGTTATGCATTTCGCACTTTGATAACCTAATAGGAACTTATGTTATATAGAGAAATAGCTAATACAAAATGGTGCTTCTTTTAGACAAGCTTGTCAAATGGCTTCCCAGTGATAGTATTCAGAGGGTTATCAGATTTAGCCGGAGGACAATCAGGAGAAAATGCAATTTCAAAATTTGGACCTCTTGCAGCACTCAATACTGCCAAAGCCGTTGTTCAATTTATCAAGACATTACAATGATGTAATTTTTATTTGTAATTGCTTTCGTAAACTCATACCTTTGATGGAGGTGGTATATGATGTGTCCGTTGCATGTATCCTCCCCCTCACATGGAGTGGACCTCATCCTCCCCCTCACATGGGAGTGGACCCCACACTTGTGAGGTCCACCCCATATGAGGGGGAGGATACATGCAATAGAAACCACATGTATTTTCTCCCTTTGATGATGTTAGCCATTGATGTTCATTTAAAGCCTATCTATGGACATGTTAGATTTTATGCATAATGAATAAAATATGTAAGTTCTCAATAATGAATCCACTAGTCTCTAAATAAAGGAAAGGGCATATTTAAGTTGATTTTCATATTGGAGTTGAACTCTCAAGTGTAATTTCTCAATTCTTGAGTTGTAATAGTACGAGTAGCAAGAATTGAACAAAGTGCATGAAAGCAGGCACTATTTGTAAAAGTTTTCTGATGTGTCAAAGAAGATTTATTGCACAAATTTCTTTGGAAAGGCTATTCAAAGAAAGGTTTCATTTCTAATCAAGTTTTGATAAATCAAACTCAATTCTATTGTGTATAATGCAAGTTTTGTGTCACATCAAGAAGAAAGTATCTTATCAAACACAATCTTACTGTGCTCAAGTAGAAAACACAAAGGAGGAATTGATATAAGAGAAGTTTTATTGATACTCTAACATTACACACACTGTGTTAAACACACACACCACTATTCACTATTTCACTCTTTGCTTTCTTATTTCCTTATATACACTTGTATTTTGCTTTCATACTTGCACTTGTTGGATGCTTGATACATACCGTACGAAGTCTTATATAGAAAACCAATTTATACTTCACTTCAAAGACAAAGAGATGAATTAAAAATTATCACCTACAAGTTGGAAAGTTTGACTGCATTGCAAAGAAAATTCAACAATATCAACTCTTCTTCGAAGAAGAGTTGATATTGTTGAATCTCCTCTAAAAACCTATACCACGTTTTTAATTTTTTCTCACACATGAAATTTCAAAGACAACATTCACCAACTAAAGAATCCCATTGTCCCTTTATTGCTTTCTAGCATCGTAAAGACATGCAAACACATATCATACTTGTTAGAGATGTATTAATTCAATTTCATAGACCCAAGTTCAATCCTTCTATGTATGCAAGCCCAAGCCCAATCCTTCTATTGGGCTAATATATCTCTAATAATACTAACTCACATGCACAATATTGGTTTTGATGCACGCATCATCAATACCTATAGTTTTCAAATAATTAAAATTATCCATTCTCACAATACAAATATATCGATGTGAAAAAAATGCTAACTACATTTAACCTTATAACTTAGTAGGTTTAATAAAATTGCAATTGAGATCTTATAAACCTAAGATCCATATAGTAAACACTTAATATAGGACTCAACACATGCCTACATAATACCAATGTACTGACCCGAGGAAAGCGCTAACTATATCATACCCTAAATAAACTAGTTAAATTGCGATTTGAACTTCTTGTAATTACTTATAAACTTAAGCTCTAGTTAGTAAAACACTTAATTTGGGACATAACTTACAACTGCATAATATACACTCAAACAATTTTATCAATCAAATCCGCACAATTTGGGTGTTGAAATACACATGCATCTTATACATGAAATCCACAGTGGAATTAAAACAACATCTACTTCATATCTTAGACTTTTAAATTAGTGCAACTTCAGGTGCACCATTAAAATCTTGCAACTTCTGGTGCATGAGCTTTTGCGACATTAAGTTCTTTTGGAACTTTAAATCGTGCAACTTTTGATGCATAAACTTATGGGATGATTAAGTTCTTTTGGAACTCATTTCTCTCCCTCAAGTTATTTCATGAATTTAGGGGATGTTTTACTATAAGGTACTCATTTTATAATTCTTTACGGAAACGTGTCAAATAAACTGTAAGGTACTCATTTTATAATTCTTCATGGAAAAGTGTCAAATAAAGATCATTTACTTTTAAGCAATCCTATTGGGATGATTGGTAGCCATTCAAAATAATATCTCCAAAATTCATTACACCAAGGTGGATCTCATCAAGGATCTTGATAAATAATTATTTTATCAATTTGTGTCCAAAATTATCAGATATGTGTCACATATAATTTTAATATGCTTAAGATAAAAATAAATGCTATAGAATTGCTTGATTTATCACTAATGATATTTAACAATATTACCGTATGTAATATTGTGGTTGCTCGGCTCAATGGAATGAAGGTTTTGGGCTGAGGTTCCCAATTCACTTGTATTATGGGTCAGGAATATGCAATGATGGGAGGCCCCAAAGATGGCGTTGCAGGTTTTTATAGGAGACAAACAAAGGCTTTTTGGCTTCCTTTCTCGTAATCCTATCTTCCCCGAGATGATAACAGTGTAACTGATCATTTTTTATGAAATCCGGACTGGACTACCTTCTCCCCGGGATGTATATCTCCTCATTACTCTCTTTCTCTCTCCAATTTTCCCAAGCCATTGCGCCCTACCTATCAGTCTCTATTTATAGACTCCCCTTTGTGGTGTCGTCATGATGAGAGGGTTATTCCCCATGTTGGTGGGCCCCTCTGTGCTATATTCTTGACCAGATGGGACCTACCACTCGCGGTTGATTTGACCATCTTGGAACTTGCAGTAGGTGCCAGTTGATGCTCGACGGGTGGATTCCCTCAGGCAAGGCCGACCCTAGACATTTTGGGGTATAATGCGAAAACTAAAATGTGGCATTTTTTTTAAATTAAATTTTATATTTATGTATTAATTAAATTAATATTTATTTAATATTTTTATATTATAATATATTTCATTTAAAATCTATTTTTCTTGCATTTTGTGATTCAAATTGATTAATTAAATTTTTGTATTCAAGTTCTTCTAATATCTCATTTTCAATCGATAATATAGTTAATCTACTTAATCTTTCTTGGGACATTGTCGATCTTAGATATGATTTTATTAACATCTCATTTGTGTTGTATTTTGTTTATTACTAATAACAAATTTATCTTTTGAGACTCAATTAATTTTTCTTCTTTTTTCTTTTTTTAAGTTTTTCATATCCAAATGCATATTTTCTAATAGACACTTCTAATCAAACAATATTTATAAATAAAATAAACACTATCTACAATATATTTATAATAACTGGAATAAAAAATAACTTCCAAGTGTAGAGCAATAGAACCTGATGTATATAAAAAGTACTATTGTAGCTTCATTGAACAATAACAAGTAACAAGTATCTAGCAATCTCTATTTGCATAAATAAAGACATATTCATTATATTATTCAATGAATTAACATTGATAAAAATTATATATATTTATTCTAAATATCCGAACAATAACAAGTACCCATTTTGTGTGTAATTTTTTAGATCGGATTTGTATTTTATTTGGTTGAATTTTGGTTTATCAATAGGTTAAGGATGTTATTTTTGATAAAATTGATTTTGTTTAGACCAAAAAAATTTTTGGGTACCAATGTTTACCAGGATGTAACAGATTTTTTGTTCTTCAATCACAAGGATGTACTAGATTTTTTTGGAGTATCATTTGAAACTATTTTTACCCTTCTTTTTTAAAATTTTGGGGCCCCTTCCACTTGGGGCCTTAAGCAATGGCTTAATTGGCCTAGTGGAAGGGCCGGTCCTACCCCCAAGGCATTGTCTTTTGATCTCGGCATAATAAAAGATATTCAATCAAGCCATGAGCTCGGGCTAGGCCTGTCTAGGGAATGGGCTAGGTGCTTGCTTAGTAATTTGGGCAAGATGTGCCCACCTAGGAAACGTGCCATGAGCTTAGTAAAGGCCGATAACCGTGGCCCGTACACATGTTTAGCATGAGATTCATTGCATATAAATTTAATAAATAAGTACATAAATTTTAAGCATGAATCTTGTGATAACAAATGACTTAGATGATAAAATTACCAATTCTTAGGGAAAACTTACAATGGGTTGTAGTATCTCATATATAGCCTTTAATTTCAAAAGGTAGAATGAGGACAACTTTCTTTTTAGAATTTGGCTAGAGCTTCGTGTTGATAATGTGTGAAATAAAGGATATAGCAAGACAAGAGAAAGAACTATGAGAATGAGATAAAATATATAGAACTGAAGTGATCATCCACAGAATAAATCTGATGATATATCTCTTGTAGTTTATATTAGCTCTTCTGCATTTTACCAGGAGAGTGTACACATATGTATAGCTCAAGTGTCGGTAGGGAGGAGAGAGAAGCAAATTCAAAGTTGGCTGAGAGATTGCATTGAATTTCCGTATAAAGAAAAAAAGAAAAAGAAAAAGAAAAGAAAAGTGCAGCACATGTTTATCTCATTTTCAAACATGTGGAACCTAGCGTTTATTTTATAATATATCTCTGGTTGTTAGTCTTCTTCACTTTTTGAATGTGAAAGACAACTCACCAACATGAAAAAAAAATATATATATATATATATATATATATATATATTCAGCAAAGAAGAATAAAAAATAAAAATGCAAATAACATATATATGCAAAATGTTGTTCAGACCAATCACCGTCCAATTGCTAAAGTTGGTGATGATTCTTACACTTTTATCGTACAAAGGACAAGAACTACAGAAATCTTAATTAAGAAAACAAATTTCATAGCTTTTTTATTTTTTATTTTTTTACAATTGTTGACCGCGCTAATTATTATTAGAATAACATCACTTACCTTACATATCTCATGCTTTTACAAGTTTAAACAAACATCATGATAGCAAAATAGAAGTGATCAAATGATCAATGGCAATGATAGCAAAATACAAAACATTATATAATGGTAGGGTTGGCATTGGCCATTAATGGTCTGCATATCTGCACAAGTCATTTCATATATAGGAAAGTACACGCAGCAGTCTCTTTCACCAGAGCCTTAACCATGGCTGCAAAACTAGTTAATGGAGAATGTTTACTGCTTATTCAAATTTTAGTTTCCTTTCTGATTCTGGTAATTGTTCCTGCTGCATTTGCTTTACCACTAAAAAGTTTGAAATCTCTGACAGTAATCAAGGAAGTAAACCGCGAAGGGCCTTATTTGGGTCTCCTCCAGTGTCTACATCTGAAGACTCTGCTTTTTTTGCTACTGGGGCTTTTCAGCCTCACAAGACTCATCCAATTATAGATTTGTCAGGTTATTTATTTATTTATTATTATATTATAATGTTAGTTTTTTTTTTTTTTCCTTTTTTGAGAATGAATTTTATAATGTTAGTTGAAGTTATTGGTTTTTAGTTTACTTAAAAAAAAACTTGAAATTGCAGGCCGAAGATTCCGGGTGGGAAAGATCCATGATAAGAAAGTCCTCTATGTGAGATGTGGAGTTGGAATGGTAGAAAAACACTTTTAAATTTGTAATATTTAATCTAAATAGTATAGAGCATCTTGTAATGAAAACATGTTATTTATCTTATTTTCAAATAAAAATCCTCAGTTCCACTTTTAGCGTTCATTTTGTACTCTATCAATCGCAATTTTTCATATGTCATTTCCTTATAGAGTACCGAGCATTAAAATGAAAAAAAAAAATAGACACATTACCATAATTGGTAAAGCACAAAGTGGAATATTAAGAATAAGATAGATGATTTTTATTCTATGTTTTTCGATTTCTTAATATGTATATGCCTTTCTGTTTTCCTTATAGTTTTTATCTGGATTGGTGTTGGGTGAATGCAGGTAAATGCTGCTGCAGCAACACAACAAATGCTGGACTTGTTTGACGTGAAGGGCATAGTCCATTTTGGAGTTTCTGGGAATGTAAATGATTCTTTGTCCATTGGAGATGTTATCATTCCTAAACAATTTGCTCACACTGGCATTTGGGACTGGCTGGTATCTATTTAAGTTCACTCTATGACTTTAGTCTCTTTCAATCTCTATATTTGCAAATTTATATCATGTGTTAGAAAATTCTTTTTGTTGACAGAACCTCAATGGAACATCGAACCTTGACCATGTTGCTGAATTGAATGTTGCAAGCTACAATCTACCAAAAGGTAAAGGAAATTTGTTGGGACTTGTTGGATATAGTGAGGAGGAATTCTACTGTGAGTTTGGGAAGCCTAATATAGCTCAGTCGCTGTTGTGGGTACAAACAAGTAAGCATTGGCTTCAACTTGCTGCCAACTTGGAGGTATGACTAATCGTCAGGCTTCTTTTTCTTCTTTGGGTCTAGTTTTGTTATTCATTATTTTATCTTCTAGTCAACAAGAAGATAGATTAGATAGGGAATTATGATTGAAAATAAAGCTATGGACACAATACTTTCACAACCCAGCGGGCCATGCCAGGCCTCAATACCCAAAGGCCAGTTTACACAGCCCCAAAACAGCAAATGTCTAGTGACCATTTATAAGAAAGTGCCAACTAATGTATCTTCTTGACCGTTTTCAATCACTACTACAAGCTATATAAAAGCAAGGAAAAATTAAGTTTCTCCTTTAACCTTTTCTTCCATTAAAAGTTATCAAATTAAGTTAGGTGAAATATATGTAAGGTACAATAATAAGTATAGAGACACACCAAAATTGATGACAAATTTCATACTTATCTGAGATGACAAATTGTTAATAATGGATAATAAAGTACAACTAGTGGTGGGCTCATATGAGAATTAATATTAATAACTTGTTAATTTAGTAGGTGTGAATTTTATTGACAAAACTATTGAGTCTGTAGCACTGCTCGTGCAAGGTAATTTGATTATAAAAATTTCAGGACACGATTGATTGGATCAAGAAATTTTTAGTCTTGTTGACTAAATAGAATTTTAGGTTAAATTATTAATTTGGTACTCCAAGTCTCCAACTATAAGGTAACATTAAAAATTCAATTTGGTCCATCAACTATTAGTTGTATAAACTTAGTTCCACAACTATTTATTGTGTCAATTTAGTTCCACAACTTTTAAATCAAGTCAATTTTATTGTTGAATCTTCTCTCCATTTAAATTTTAATGAAATTAGTTAGAGTGGTGAATGGAACGCTAGTTGATAGGTTATTATATAAAGTGTAAAAAAAATTAAAATCAAATTAAGTTCAACTATTAATCTATTAAAATTTAAACAATGGGGATACCTAAAGATGAACTTGATGTTGAAAGTTAATGGATTAAGTTGACACAATTAATAATAGATAACAGACCAAAGGAAACTTTACCTAATAGTAGGACCAAATTAGTAGGATATTCACCTTTTATTAATTTTATATTCAATTTAAGTACTTTCAGGGGATAGAACTGAAACAATGTGTGAATTCAAGCTTGTGCCTCCCACGAAAGCCAAAGCTGGTAGTTGGGTTGAGGGGAGCAACATCCAACACTTTTGTGGACAACGCAGCTTACAGAAACTTTCTAGTTAAGACTTTTGGTGTTTCATCCACAGATATGGAGAGTTCAGCTGTAGTTATGGCAAGTTTCTTAACCACTCTATAATCTATATACTACCAGTTATAAAGCTCGTATTCAACTTGTATCATTTACAAATTGATTTCTTAATATATATATAAAATTTGATAGTAGCTTATTCTATAAATAGAAATAACTTTTATAGAGTGGTAATTCTTTCAGACAACCTTGTCAAATGGCTTCCCAGTGATAGCATTAAGAGGGCTATCAGACTTAGCTGGAAAACAATCAGGGGAGAATGCATATACTAAATTCGGATCCCTTGCAGCATATAATGCTGCCAAAGCTGTTGTTCAGTTTATCAAGATATTACAATGATGTAATTTCTCAATTCTTGAGTTGTAATAGTACCACTTGCAGCAACATTTGAATAACGTGGTGGTTGGTGGAATTTTTCTCCAAACTCGTTTGAAAGTAAACTTTTTCCATTTAATAAAGTGCATGAGAGTGGACAATATTTGTAAAAGTTGTCCGAAATAAGATTTATTGCACGAGTTTCTTTGGAAAGGCTATTAAAGACAATCAAGTTTCGCCAATCATGTTTTGATAATTCAAGCACAATTATTTTGTGTATAATGCTTGTAAGTTTTGTGTCATATCATGAAATAAGTGGTCAGATGAACCACTAATTCTGTTAACCCTTACTATTTTTTATTTGACATATTATTTAAAAAATTATCAACTGAAATATCATATCATATATTATATAATAAAATTTTAGCTTAAAAACCGTAGTTGAACCAAGTGACAACACAAAATTGAAGAAAAAACAAAGAATAATAAAAGTTGAGTTTATTAGAAGCCATAGTTGTGCCAAGTGACGGCACAAAATTGAAGAAAAATAAAAATAAATAATTTTTAAAAAAAAAATAAATAAATATTATGTATATCACTATATCCTATTATAATTAGAATTTCTAATTAACGTGGTCGTTGTTATCCTATGAGAAAAATGGAATAAAAAAGGTCATATTTTTATGGATAGAATGAAAAACAAATGTTGATATCAACATATTGTAAAAAAAAAAAAAAAAACACGTGAATGAGGCAATAAGGATTTAAGATAGTTTTTTTTTTTTTTAAAAGGATATATTTTGTTATAGTCCCATTTGATGTAAAATTTAAATCCTATTGAAAATAGAATTGTTAATCAACGTGTTGTATTGCCATACTAAAAAAAAAATAGAATTAATAATAATAATAATAATAAAAGAAAGGTCATATGAAATTACGAATAGAATGAAAGGCAAAAAAAAAAAAAAAAAAAAAGAAAAAAAAAAGAAAAGAAGGTGATCTCTAAGGAAATAGGATATGATTTTAAAAAAAAAATCCACAAAGAGCAAAACAAATTTATCCTAAGAAGTGATAAAACAATAGAATAAAGGTTGATAAGAACAAGTAATATGTTATATTTATCTAAAAAATCATTGTAATTAAAATAAAATAAAAACCCACAAAGAGAAGAAGAAGTTGTTATCAACATAACTTTATCCAAAGAAGTTATAAAGCAACTAAAGAAAAGTACAACTAATTTGTAATAATCTTTTCCAAAAAAATTGTACGATTTCTCTATCTTAAAATCCTATATCAATTAGGTTATGTTCCATCTACTCTGCATAGGCAAAAATCGTTTATTGTATCCAATTAATTTAAGATAACAGATGTTATGCCATCACGAAAGGTAGGTACGATCTAGATGCAATTTGCAACATTAAGATGGAAATGTAAGGAAATTTGTGTTATTAATAGGTTTGATCTATCACCATATCACAATCTCAATTCAACAATAAACAACAAAGGTTAGTGATTCTCATACATATTTTTTTTTAATAGTAATTAAAAGCTAATTCTTAGTACTTTTGAAATAGTGTTGTTTTTCATTGTGGAGTCAAATGTTGTTGTTTTTCATTAGGGAATCAAATCTCTCAAAGGATTGATGAAATACATGTTCCATTTGCTTTCTTTTATATAGTTTTAGATCTATTATTTTATTTTTATTTCAATTTTGTCATAGGAAACTCTTAAATTGACATTAAATTTAAAGGTTGTATAATATACAATTCTATTTTTAATTTAGTTTAATTTTCCTTCTGATTTATATTTTCACTTTTGGCTATTGGTATATGTTTCATTCCATTTCTTATATGTTGTGATACTTAAAATTATTTTTTTTCTAATTTTTTCATAGGTGATTCCAAGCAAGCATCCTACAAAATTGTTGAAGACTCCTAAATTAACATACAATTCAAAGGTTGTAATCTATGTTATTCTATTTTTTTAACTTAGATTTTAATTTCTTTCTGATTTGTACTTTCAATTTTAGTTATTGCTATATATATGTTATTTTATATTTTCTTTTCTTTTCTTTTTCAGTATTGTCGTAGGAGATTCCATGGATTCTAAGACGGTTGAAGACTCTTGACACTCAATCTCAATGTTGTAAAGAAAAGGTTGTTTAGGCTTTTAAGGTAGATTCCCATTTTATCTCAATATCATTTTTTAACTCAATTTTAATATTTGTCCTTTGTTCTCCCATGTTCGCCGAAAGGGTAACGCTGTGGCTAATAAGTTAGCCAAATTAGCTAAGTATCTTGTTCCCCAAGTTTGGTTGGAGGACATCCCTAGTGATGTTGACTCTCTTGTATTGATTGATAGTAGTTTTGCTGTGATTTGAATAAAATTCTTGACTGGTTTCTCAAAAAAAAAAAAAAAAAAAAGAGGATCATACACAGCGACCAAAATCTTTTTCACAGTTTTAATTTATTAAAAAAATTTAAATAGTAATAATAAAACCTGAATTAGGATCCAATTAATTGACTAAAAAATATTTAAAGAACAAACCCATATTTAGGGCCTATTGTAAATTTTTTTTTTTTTTTTTTTTGAGAATCCAGTCAAATACGTTTCATTATGGCAGGCTAGGTAAATCTGCCTGAAGAATTGAAACAAGTTCTGGTGGTACAGTCTCTATCCAAACAGTCATTAATGGTAGAGACTTTGCTTTACGAGCTAGAAAGTGAGCCAACTGATTGCACTGTCGGCGTACGAAGGATACATTAAAAGTTGAAAAGTAAGAGCTAAGAAATAAAATATCTTTGATAAGGTGGCCATGCATTGCCAAACTTGTGTCTCTGTTTTTCAAGGCTTTGAACAGAGTCTCATTGTCGCCCTCCAGAGTAATATTGTCCAAGCTGAGTTCCAAAGCAAGCTCCATTGCTCTCCGTGCGGCAAGGGCTTCAATCTCAATCACTGTGGTTGGCAAAGGGATTCGCTGCGTTAGTGAGGCCCTAACTTGTGTCTCTGTTTTTCAAGGCTTTGAACAGAGTCTCATTGTCGCCCTCCAGAGTAATATTGTCCAAGCTGAGTTCCAAAGCAAGCTCCATTGCTCTCCGTGCGGCAAGGGCTTCAATCTCAATCACTGTGGTTGGCAAAGGGATTCGCTGCGTTAGTGAGGCCCTGGCGTGACCTTCACTGTTGCGTATGACAACGCCCAGTCCGGCTTGGTTGTCTTCCACGAACGTTGCCGCATCATAGTTTATTTTGTATCGTTGAGCTTCCGGCGGAGACCATTTCATTCGTTGTTGGCCGCGGGGCAGAGTGTAGTTCGCTGGATGTGTGGGATTTTCAATATCCCGAGCATGCTCTGTTATTTTGTCTAATGGCAGAGCTGTTTTGCCGAGACGGAGATTGTTCCGGCGATTCCACAGGTTCCAAATGACTAGTGGAAAAAGCGTCGGATTCCTATTACCTGCAAAAACAGAACCCATAATGTCAGTGAAGCTTGTGCTGCCCTTGAGTGCTTCATGATTCCAAATTGGATTTTGACTCCATAAGGAACTCAGCACTGGGCAACCGTGCAAGGCATGGACCGTGTCTTCTTGGTGTACTCGGCAGATATCGCACCGGTTATCATGGATGATCTTGCGACGAACCAAGTTCACTTTGGTGGGTAGTGAGTCTGTGCAAGCACGCCATATCAAGGTTTTTACCTTATTCGGCACCTCCAATCCCCATACGTTTTTCCAGAGAGGTTTCATGGTGTCAGTGTTTGAGGGTCCTGGTTGTTGGGACAGATTTGCCTCTTGTAAGAACCTATACCCCGATTTAACAGAGTACTCCCCATCTGGATTAAATGGCCATAGCAAGACGTCATCTTGAATGGAGCGACAGAGAGGGATAGCCTTGATAGTAGCTGCCTCAAAATCATAGAAAATTCGGTCAAGCAAGTCTTCTTTCCACGTTCTGCTGTTTGGGTCAATCAAATCACTCACCCTGACCGTGTCTTCTCCATCCGGTTTTGGTGAAAAAATTCTGGGTTTATTCTTCACAAAAAGCCAGTTGTCGACCCACACCCGAATTGAAGTCCCTATGCCTATTCTCCACACCGCTCCTCATTTTATAACCTCCCTCCCTTTTATTATGCTTTTCCAAGCATAAGAAGCATTACTTGGGGATCTTGCTTCCATCACTGAGGTGTTTGGAAAAAATTTTGCTTTGAAGACCTTGTAAAATAATGATTGGGTGTCATGTAAAAGTCTCCACGTTTGTTTTGCCAAGAGGGCATCGTTAAACGTGGCTAAGTTTTTAAAACCCATACCTCCTTGTGATTTAGGCTTACATAAATCCGACCATTTCACCCAATGAATCTTTCGGTTATCACCTCTTTGACCCCAAAAAAATTTGCGAATTAATGCTTCAATCTCATTACACAAGGTAAGTGGTAATTTAAAGCAAGACATGGTGTAGGTGGGAAGAGCTTGTGCAACAGCTTTAATAAGAATTTCTCTACCTGCCTGAGACAAGAGCTTTGATTCCCAACCTTGTAGTTTCTTCCAAACTTGTTGCTTTATGTGGGTGAAACTCTTAGTTTTATTTCTACCAACCAGGGAGGGGAGGCCCAAATACTTCTCATACTGTTGAACCACTGTTACTCCAAGCATATTCTTGATCCTATCTTGGATCTCGGCATTAGTGGATTTGCTGAAAAAGAGCGTGGTTTTAGCTCGGTTTATTTGTTGACCAGAGGCACGCTCATATTTAGCAAGAATGTTCAACAAAGTTTGGCATTCATTCTCCGTAGCCCTACAAAAAATTAAGCTATCGTCTGCAAAGAGTAAGTGGGTTAGTTTTGGGCCATTGCGACAAAGTGACACACCATGAATATCACCATTCATTGATACTTTATTTATTAGTCCATGCAGCCCTTCTGTGCACATAAGGAAAAGGTATGGGGATAAGGGATCTCCTTGTCGAAGTCCCCTTGATGGTGTGATATGACCGTGGGGTTCTCCATTTATCAACACCGAATATGATGCCGTGGTAATGCATGCCATCATCAGTTTCACCCATCTATCTTGAAAACCCATTTTCACCAAGACTTTCTTCATAAAAGACCACTCTACCCTGTCATATGCTTTACTCATGTCAAGTTTCAAGGCCATAAAACCCGTCTTCCCTTTATTATGATTTCTCATGTAGTGCAATGTTTCAAAAGCTACCAGAATATTATCTGAAATCAACCCTTCAGATGTAAAAGCACTTTGATGCTCCGAAATGATATAAGGCATAATAATTTTCAATCTATTTGCCAAAACTTTTGAGAAAATCCTATAAAGCACATTACTTAAGCTTATAGGCCTAAATTGAGACACATATTCTGGATTCTTAACCTTCGGTATCAGAGTGATGAAAGAGTGACAAAGAGATTGTGGGAGCACACCTGTATTGAGATAATGCAGTATGGAGTTGGTCACATCGGGCCCAATCAAAGACCAATAGTTTTGGAAGAACAGAGGGGGCATTCCGTCGGGACCGGGCGATTTAAGGGGGGCCATCTGTTTCATTGCTCTTTCCACCTCTTCAATAGTAAATTCTCTGTCAAGCTGAGCGTTCATGTCAGGTGTAACCGCATGTGGTATAACGTCTATCACTTCGGTCAGGTCCCTTGGTTCATCAGAGGAGAATAAGTTCTGGTAGAAATCTAGAATAGTAGCATTCACATGTTCTTGCCCAACACACCAGTTACCCATGGCATCCCATAGTTTGGTGATGTAGTTTCGTCGGCGTCGTTGTGAGGCTTTGCTGTGAAAAAATTTTGTATTACGATCACCATCTCTAAGCCACATTACTCGTGAGCGCTGTCCCCACATCTTGGCTTCCTTGTCTAGCAACTGATTTACTTCTCTTTCTAAAAACTTCATACGGGTTGAGTTTCCAGTCCGAGCTGCCTCCTTTTCTGCGTTTTTGAGTTGCTTACGCTTATTATCGAGCTCTCTTTTGACACTTCCAAAACATTTTTTGCTCCATCGTGCCAACTCTTTTCCACACTTGTCTATTTTATTGAGAACTTTGGTGTCCCACGGGTCTTCAACCCTCTCCCTCCAAACGGCTTCTACTGTATTAGTGCACCCTTTCTCCGTTAGCCACATTTGCTCAAATCTAAACGGTTTGTGGAAACTCGAGTCTATCCCCTCAGGGGTAATCCATAGCGGTTTATGGTCAGAGGTTGTTACGTCTAAATGGTGGATTTTTGTTCTCGGAAATCTCGTAAACCACTCTGCTATGGCCAAACCTCTGTCAAGTCTCTCAAAAATTGTATAGTCAGCAAAGTGTTTATGCCAAGTGTAAGGAAACCCCACATACCCCAGGTCTATGAAACTACAATCATCCAGAGCGTCCCGAAAGAGCTGCATCTGTGAATGCGGCCAGGTTCTCCCCCCACTTTTCTCCAATTGACGAGTAATCTCATTGAAATCTCCGGCACATAACCATGGTGAGGCTCTCCTATTTTTCAAAACTCTCAATTTATCCCACGATTCATGTCTTTTCTGGGTGTCTGGTTCTCCATAGAAACCGGTGAATCTCCATTCTTCAGGCGTATTTTTATTAATTGTGGTGTCGATATGGTTCGGGGAGAAAGTTTCAACATTTAAGTTAAAGTCTTCCTTCCAAAATAGTGCCAGACCACCTGCTTTATTTCTCCTTGGAACTTCAAACAGATTCTTGAATTGAATTCTCCTTTTCACTTGTTCTAGCCTAGCTTTATCTGTCCATGTTTCGGCTATAAACACAACAGAAGGATCTTTCGCCCACACCAAATCTGCAAGCTGATTGACTGTTAGTGAGTTCCCAAGCCCACGACAGTTCCATACTAGGAGACTCATGGCTTCTGGCAGGGCTGTTGAACAGCCTCTGCCAATATCTGAATATTTTCCTTACCACTCTAAGAAACCACAATTTTTTTGTTTGGTAACCCGGTGTGATCTTCATGGTTGCTAGCTGGCCGTTTCTGACCCCGGATTTCAGTGTTGTCCGATGTTGGGTCTCATCCATTTCTGAGTATACGTTTCCAAGTTGTGAGGTTGGCTTTGTTTTGCGGGTTTACTTTTGGGGTGGAAGTAGTAGAGAGGGGATATGGTGGTGTAAGTGTCGTGGTAGTATTTTTGGGGGGGATATCATGGGTTTGTGTTTGCATGGTAATATGGTTTGACGTGGGGTTGTTTTTCTTTGGTGGGGTTACTGTCAGGTTGGAAATATCAGAGAGAGGCATGGATGATATTTGTGACGTGGTAGGACATTTTGGGTGAGAGGTGGGATAATGTATTTTTTGGACATTATGGGATGGTGTGCTGTGATCTTTAGGATGAGAGGTGGGGTCATGTGTATTTTGGATATTTAAATTAAGGGATGGAGTGTTATGATATTTGGGATGAGAGGTGGGGTCATGTGTTTCTAGGATATTATGGGATGACGTGGGTGGGGTGATATTTTGGGGTAGGATATTTTGGGGTAGAATATGATGGGAGTTGGTCTCTGGCAGAGGCAATTCAAATTCACTTAAGTCTCGGTCTATTTCTTCAATAGCAGTCTGGAAATCATTCTTGTGAGGAAAGTGCGGCATAAAATCATTCTTGTGAGTAAAGTGCGGCATAAAATCCGAGTGTGATGGAGACAAGTTCGCAGTGGGCTTACCAGTAAGGAAAGTATCTTCTACCTGCGGATTCGACGCCATTCCCGAGTTTGTACTTTCCTTGTCGGGTTGTGTTGCGTTGTCTGACCGGGTTGACTTGTCAGTCGCCGGCGAGTGATGGGTGGGTCCTCGAGAGTGTTCACCGGTCTGTTTGGCTACCTTCGCCGCGTAAAACCCCGGGACTGATATCACCGATCTACCCTTTCCATTGAATGGCGGTGCCTTAATCCAAGGTCCGTATTGCTTCTCTGTTTCAGGTAACGTTCCTTCACTTTCAATCCACCGATCACAATCCTTGTCACTATGCGTCAGGCAACCACACCAGTAGCACAGGTTAGGAAGCCATTCATATTTGAATGTGACCCATTGTTCTCTATTATCGTCAAAAGCAATCACGCGTCCCCTGCACAAAGGTAATGAAATATCAATCGAAACCCGGACCCTCATAAAACTTCCTCCATCCTCTGTAGGGGCGTTCTGTAGGCGGCATACTTGACCCGCCGTCTCACATAAACCTTCCGCCACTTTTTTGTTCATGAACCTAACCGGAATGCCATGGACCTGAACCCAGAATTGGGTGAGGTTAAAAGGCAGGCTTGCAACTTCAGAGTCCGCTTCATACCGTTGCAAAACCATAAGATTTTTATCATAGCTCCATGGTTCGTTTGCAATGATATTATCAACATCTACTTTACTGTCGAAAATGAATAGTACTATATGGTTTCCAAGATTTTTCAGCCGGAAACCATTTTTGGATCGCCATAAAGGTTGGAATGTTGCTGCAATGGCGTCCATATTTAAAGCTCTCTTTGTTAAGAATTTGGCTGCGATAATATACTCCGTCGTAGCCAAATCTGGTATCATATGGAACTTAGGTTCTTCCCGTTGAGAAAGAGAGAGGCCCTTCCATTGTTTTGTGAGGTCGTCCATGGAGGTGCGTACAGTGTTTCCCAAATACCCGAGAGAAAAAAACCCAACAAACCTTAGAGTAACCTTGTTACCCTAAGGGACATAAACACCTCCGGTGAGGGACAACTATTCTACAGCCTAGCAGAAGTTAGGTTTACTAACTTTCGCTAGCGACAGAGAAACGCAAAAGCTATAATAACTTAATAAGTCACAACTAAAATAGAAAATAGTTTTCCTTTCTAATTTATAAAGAAAAATGAGCTAGGGCCTATTGTAAATTGGTACTAAAATTAATCATCTTTTAAAAAATGGTCCAAAACTAAACTAGGGAAAATTATTAAATGTACTCCGAAAGTACCATAAATGTATATTCCTCACTCTCACATGAATTATGAGTTCCACCATAAATTTAATTAGTGAGACTCATAATTATGTGAAAGGGAAGAATACGCATTTATGGTACTTCGAGAGTACTTAACATTTATCTCTAAACTAGTGGCGGCAAGCCTGTTAATTTGGGCTAAAAAATAGGTACAAAGCTGAATAATCAATTGCAAACCATTAATTGGGCTATTAGCACTTTTAATTTGTGGCAAATATACTTGTAACCCATTTAGACCTAACCCGTCCACCTACTGGTCACTCATATTTTTCCTAACGCTTACTATGTCGGTTTATTAAAATTATCACTATTAGCAATATGGGTGTTCATCAAACCGTACAAATCACACAAAACTGCCTACAAAATGGCATAACCACATCGCAAGTAATAGTGCATCACACCACACCACACCGCATGGTGCAGTGTGGTTTGTGATTTTATTATAAGAAAACCACATCGTACTACACTCTCTCTATATATTAATGTATTTATTTATTTTTAATACTAAATATATTATTAATAGTTTAATAACCCTAGTTTTTTTTAAAAAATTGATAACCCTAGCAAGTATTGACTAGGAAAGCTAGCCCAAAATAAAGAAAAAGTAGCTCAATGGTTTAAAACTTGGGTCAAAACAAAGGGAAAAATTAGTTTTGTCCTGGGTAGGAAAAACCCAAAAATTGAAAAATATATCAATTTCAAATCGTTCAAACCAAATCTTATACATCGCATCGCACATGTGACCGCAAAAATGAGGTGCGGTGCAGTTATGGTTTTAGCTAAACTCTAAACCGCACTGCACCACACATGTGACTGCAAAAATAAGGTACAGTGCAGTTATAATTTTAGGTAAATTGCAACGCAAAGTGCGGTACTAAATATGGTGTAAAACCACACCGCACCGCACCATACTGTGAACACCCCTTAGTAACGCTTTTATTTTCATTGATAATTTGATAGTAACATATTAGTGATGATGCTGTAAAACTTTTCTTAACAAAGCATTTGCAACGATATTAGCACAAAAAAAAATGTACATACTAATATCATAAAAGCGGACAATGACACGTCATTTATTTCCTTTATTTGGTATGATTTGGATAAACTATACGGCATACAATAATTAGGAAAATTCTTAGGTACTCCCGGAGTATAGTGAAATGGTGCTCCCTCCTCTCACATTCATGGTAGACCCCACCATGAATTTAATGATCAGACCCCACCATGAATATGAGAGGAGGGAGCACCATTCTCCGTGCTCCGGGAGTACCTAAGAATTACTCCAATAATTAGTATATATAAATTTCATTTATGATGTGTTTGTCATATGTAAATATATTCCTTAAAATACATTAAATAATTTACTGTCAGTTTTATCCTAGTTACACCCAAATTGATATGCCCTGAAATATCCACAATGGGCTACTTAAATGGCCGTTCATTTCTTTTCCTTTTTTTTTTTCCTATTTCGTTATCCATTTTGTTGTCATAATTAGTACTTTTTTTTTTTGAGAAGGAATTATTACCTAATTGAATTGATGCAATGAGGATTACAATTATGTAAAGACTATTAATTTATTATATGACAGTTTTTTGGTAGTCCAAGTAAACAAAATGTTTTTGGTAAAAAAATTTGTGACAATTACTCTACTCTTTAGACTTTTTTTTTTTTTTTTTTTTCTGAATTCAACCGTTTTATTTCTTATTTAATAAACTGTTACCCATAGATTCTTCAATTTCCCCTTCCTTTATCAAGGTGATGCCTTTTAGGAAATAATCCTCTCTACCCAAAGTACATCAAATATTCACCCACAATTATTAAAAGTTTAGAACCAACCATTGATATTATTTTCGTGAAAAAAAAAAACCATTGATATTCTCCATAATGCTTTTCATTTTGATATAAATAGACCAAGCTCAAGTAGAAATTTAAAAGAGACATTCTTGCAATTGAATATTGATACCTTTTACCAAAAATATATATATACCTTCTTCAAATCCTCGTTTCTTTTGCCATCAAATTCTACGTGAAGTTGTTATGGAAACAGAAAATAGTGAAGGAGAGATGGTTTTAATTAGGGTTAAGGAGTAGAACAAGTTCACTGTGGTGTGTGACAATGAGTTTGAGGTTCCATGTCAGAACGAATAGTAGGAAGACATTATTATTATTTTTTGTTTTTGGGGTAAGTCCAACTTTGCTGCACATAGGATAGTCGATCCAATTTTGTTTCCCTCTCTATTCCTATGCACTAACGTCAAACTTAAATGATCTACGTACTAACCTCTAAGTAAGACTTTTTAGCTGCTTTAAGGCATCCATATTTGTCCATTGCAAAACTTTTTTTTTTTTGGAAACAACAGTCATAAACTCATAATTATTATGGAAATACTAAATAAACCTGCCAAGATCAATTTGGTAACTATTATTTTAATTTTTTTTCTTTTTTAAAAAAAGAACCATTTTTGGTAGAAATTATTGTCCAAGCATGCAGTAAATGACTTCCTAAAAAAATCACATTATAGTAATGATAACTACGGGTTACTCGAGAAAAATTCAATCATGACCCTGAATTTTCTTCTTAAAATACATTAAATAATTTACTATCAGTTTTATGCTACTCACACCCAAATTGACATGCCCTTAAATATCAACAATTAGCTACTTCAATTCCCATGTAAGGTATTCTCTCTCGATCTCAAATTGCTATATCAAATATTGTTTGATCAAGACGTAATTTTTTCTTTCTTATCTAAAATTTTGGTGATGCGAGGTGCAGATTCAAAGATTGATTTGAATTTGAATTTGAGATCTTTCATCTAAATATTATTTTTTCTTTATTTTATTAATGTACATGTTATGTGATTAGGATTTAAGCACGATGATTCCCACCAAATGAAGACAATTGGTGAAAGAGCGGCCAGCACACAAAAGACCAATTTGGTACAAATTAATGTCCTACTATTTAAAGAAGCAAGGGATGCTCCAAAAAAATTCAATCAAAACCCTTTAATTTCTTCTTTAATCTCTCTCACTCCGAAATTCATAATTTTGTTGCTTTGTATTTAAAGCTTTGAAGTTATTCTCTCTCTATTTTTACTCTTGAATTTGTAAAAATCTAAAATTATTTGATTAAGACATTAATTTTCCTTTCTCATCTAAAATTTTGGTTCGTGTAAATTCATTTTGTTAGGTGTAGATTCAGCGGTTGATTTTTAATTGAATTTGAATTCTTTCATCTAAATATTTAAAGTAATGTGTAGGTTGTATGATTGAGAATGATGATTTCTGCCAAAGGAAAGCAATTAGTAAAAAGAACTTACTGACGAAAGGCCAATATTTAAATGAACAATCGAGATATTGAATTGATATGTAATTTCCTAATTTTCAATTTTAAATATTATGCAAAACAAGAAAAAAAAAATTATGCATATGTTGTGTGATTGAGCATAGCGATACTGATTAAAGGAAAATAATTGTTGAAAAGAACTTGCCAACTTTATTTGTATCAAGTTTTGCACTAAACAAAACCATTCTTATAATTAAAGTCCGAATTTGATAAGGATGAGATGTAAAATTTATGTTTTACATCATCTAATAAGTGATTTCTACATCAGCTCTTACTTAAAACTCAATACATCCTACTACATCTAATAATATTTCAATAAACTTATTGTTAAGTTGAATTTTTCAATGGGTATTAGAATTAATTGAGTGTGGTTGTGTATATTCTTTAATATGTAATATGATGATATGGCATATTGGCATTGGGGGGTAAAATTTAGGTTTTACATCACATCCTTATAGAATTTAATCTCCTATTAATAGGGCATCAACATTGATCAAAACTAATATTTGTAGCACAAGAAAAAATAAATGTAAATTTTAGGTTAAATTACATATTTGGTCCCTAACCTTTAAGGTTTTTTTCAATTTGGTCCCTAACCTTTCAAATGTGTCAATTTGGTCCTTAATTTTTTGGTATGGTATCAAAATAGTCCCTACAATTAAGTGATGGATTGAAAATACTGATGTGGCTAACGGTGTTATTAAAATTTTTTTTATGCCACGTGGACTTCCACATAAGCTGACATGTGACATAAATTTTTTTAAAAAAAATCAAAGATAAAATCACTCTAAATCTCTCTCTACCTCCATGACTGAAGCACACTCTTGAACTCCTTTAGTGCCGCTTGCCACCAGCGGTGGTCTCCAAACCCAAAGCTCTCTCTTATTTTCTTTATCAGCCTCACTCTCTAAACCTAGTGCCACCATGTGAGCTTTCCCAAATCTGGACGTGTTGGTCTTCCTCTTAAACCTGGCTATTCTACTTAGAGAGAACAAAAAAATGCTAACCAAAACAATACCTAGACCTTTAAGCCCAAACAAATAATTTTAGATTACACAAAGAACACACTCACATTTATAGCCGTTTACAAGCGAAATGAAACATCCAAACCCATAAACCCATTTTGAAATACAATCCAAAATCCACCGGAAGCTGACCCATTTGAAATCACCAAACCCATCTCATTTGGCTTCTCCTTAGGCACCAGATCAAAGACAGATAAAGGCCAAGAAAGAAAATAACAAAGAGCTTTGGGTTTGGAGACCATCCGCTGGAGGCAAGCAGTGTCGAAGGAACTTCGAGAGTGGTGAGTTTCGGTTATGGAGGCGGACCAGAGAGAGAGGGAAAGAGTTAGATTAGAAGGAGGAAAAAGAGAGTAGATTGATTTTATCTTTGATTTAAAAAAAAAAAAAATTAGTCTCACGTGTCAGCTTATGTAGAATTCCATGTGGGATAAAAGTAATATTTTAATAAGATTGTTAGTTACATTAGCATTTTTCATCCATCACTTAATGGTAGGGATCATTTTAATATAATAGCAAAATGTTAGGGACTAAATTGATACATTTGAAAAGTTAAGGACCAAATTGAAAAATAGCTTAAAAGTTAGAGACCAAATATATAGTTTATCCTAATTTTTATAAATACACACTTATTAGTTATTACATACTACTAAGATGATTTAGAGAATACGTACATACATGTATGCATACATACATAATTACATAATATATATATACATATATATATATATATATGCACACACACATTTATATACATACATGTGTACGTATTTATGTATATAAAGCGCATGTACGCATGTGAGCGCATGCACAAGCTTCAAAATAAAGAAGACAAATTTAAACTTTTTTAATATTGACATCTTTGCAATTACAATAATAATAATAATAATAATCCCATAACCTCCCCAAATGCAATTCCGGGATAAAGATGTGATTTTACAATATTTAAAGTATAGTTTTTGCCATAATTTCTTAGACAACCATTTTAGAGAATCACTTAACATTAGACATAACTATTATTTCTCCTTCTACAATTAAACCATCATTCATAAGAAGTCCCTTGGATGCATCTTGGAGATCCTTAAGAGGCATAAAGTGTGAGAAACCCCATTCATTTGAAGAGGTAGTGAACCAATGTTTTTCTGTAAGAAACAAAACAAGACAAAAAAAAATTGAGACAAAAATTACACAAGAACAAAACAAGGTGAAAGAGAACGGGAGGCACATGTGTGCACACACACATATAAGCATACATACCTGTTTTTTCCACGTGATTTTCCATGTTAATTTGGTCCATTATACGTATCTTGAATTCTGCAAAAAACTTTTGCTCAGGTAGAACACAATCACAACAAAGGAGGGTGACAGATATTGCTTTGGTTTCTCCATTATAAATTCCTTTGGGATAAACCAGTAATTTCCTGCATGGATTCAATAAAAAGAGTTAAAAAAAATAGGTTTTAAGTTTCATCAAGGAAACTTTCCTTTTTGTTTACAACAATAAAAGTTCAACTTATAATAACAAAAATTAATACCATTTCACATCGCCAACTTGAAATATTCGAGAATAATATGTCACTTTATCTAGTGATGAAAAGTTTTCAATCTTCCAAGTCATAGTACGGTTAAGGGGCTCTCTTATCATAGTAAGAAACTCCCGTTTGGCATTGCGTTCATGAACAAAAAGCTCAGCACCAAATACGCAACAATCATTGACAAGATATCCTTGAGAAAGATCTTCGAAATATTCAAGGGATAGAAATTTGTGAAAGCCCCATTCAGTCTTGATATCATGGAATCTTCTAACTGCCCCATCATAATCTACACACACAAAAAAAGATATGTTAGATTAGTTTTTGAGAGAATTGAAAATTTAAATGGTATTAGGATAAAAGTTCTAAGTTTAAGGGGGTGTTTGGTAGAGTAGTTTGAGAAATGTTGTTTGTAGTTTTTTGAAATACGTATAGGTGAAAAAGTACGTGGAAAAAATGTGTAATGTTGTTTAAAATATAAAAATGTGAGTTTGGGATGAAGTACCAAACAAGCCCTAAATTTTTTTTATGACCTTCTCACATTCTTTTTTTAATTTTCACGTGTTGAGTCACACTCAATAGTAGCTTAGGTGTAGTTTCAAAAAAAAAAAAAAAGTAGCTTAGGTGTCCAACACGTGAATAAATTTACCATCTCCTATAGTTTAAGTTTCTGAGAAAATCGGTAATTTAATAACTTAAACCAAAATACAATCATAAAAGATGAATATGCATGTTTATATATATATATATATATATATAAACTATGAGGAAGCAAACCTTGAATGGTCAAGAACTTGTCTTGTATTTGATCGAACAGGAACAATTTGAAGCTGACATAAATTTCCCAGCCAAGAGTGTACCTTTCGGTGTCAACAATTGCCAAGTAAATTGAGATGTGACCACTTCCATTCATTTTCTTGTTTCCTTTTGGATAAATAGACAACCTCCTGCAAAATAAAACTGACTACATTAGAAGTAAACATTTATAATTGAATACTAGAAAAAACAAGAATTAGAATAATATTAGAGCTCACCATTTGTATCCATTGGCTTCAAAAACACCAGAGTCATACTTTTCCACCCCAGTATCACATAGTAAAGAGTATGACTGTATTTTAAGTAAGTAATGCGCTGGACGATGATGTCTTTTTGTTCTTTTGATTGCTGCAATACATTAGGAATATTTAAATACACTGTCTAATAACAATTGGGCAGGGAGATGTGGGTCAAGTTTGGCAATAGTTTCAATCAAGCAGTGCTAAAGCATAATCATCATAAATTAAGGGCAATGAAACTTAAAAAATGAATAAACAATATCATGATTGATGATACAACATATTTCCTTTGTATCACCCATCATGACATGTTATTGTTTAATTTTCATCCTAAAATGGAACGTGTGGCTTTTCAAATATCATATTTTACAAGATTTAATTGAATTTGTACAAATAAACAAACTTCGTTAAATATATTGATCTTCTCAAAAAAGAAGAAGAAGTTAAATATATTGATGACTTTGTTTTTTGAAAGGAATAAATTGATGAATTAAGCTCATCCAAAGACACACTTTGTATTTTTCATTATTGCACTTAATTCATATTCTCACTGCCACCAAGACTCCTATCAAATTGTCCATAAAATTAATCACATAGATAAGAAAGTGATTTTACTGTTGATCATGAATTGTAAACAAAAAAGAAAAAAAAATGATAAAAGTTTTATAATCACAAAATCAATGACGGAAGACATATTACATCTAGGGACGGCACCAAGTGTAGCTCAAGGTGGTCACATGACTACCTTGACTTGAATATTTTTTTAAATGTACCTATTAAAAAATGCTTAAACACCTTAAATAACAATTTGAGCCCATTAAAAATTAAATTCTACCTCTCCAAAAAATTGCAAGCAATACTATATTTATAATATTTTTGTAACATTTTCGTTAAAAATCTTAAATAGTATGTTGCTACCGATAGATAAAAAAATAATTTTAGTGATAAGTTCAAATTAAAATTAGTAAAAAATTACCACCTGTTGTATAAGTTTTGCAAAAATATTATGGACGTATCACTTTTAAAAAATTACCCAAACGAGCAAATTAGCCTAAAGGCCCAAATCAAACGTTTAATTGTGATTTTTTAAATTGTGTTTTCAAATGGCATATTTTAAGATTACTATTTTTTATTTAAAAAATGCACACTTTCAAATAGTTAGTCTATTAGTACTTGTTTTAGTCTTTAGCTGAATTTATTGGATTTATGTGATATATTTTTTCAAAAAAATAATGCATTTTGTTTATATTGTTACTTATTTAGGCAATATGTCAGTAATTGAATAAGAGATTAGTAATTTAATAATTGCTTAATTGTGTACATTTAAATAGATGTAACTAGTGGGTTCTAGTTAGTTCAATTGGTAAAGTCTTTGATGGTTGTATAGGAGATCTGAGATTCAATCTCCGCTTACACCAAAAACTGATTAGTGTCTTGGTCTGATAATAAAGAGCTATCATCAGGAGTGGATGCCATAGGTTGAAACTCTCTTAAAAAAAAATAGATGTTGTAAATAGCATTAATAGTGAAGCTATCATATCATACAATGATTTCAAAATATGAAAACTTGTAAAAGAAATTTTAATACTTTATATATTTAGGCTTTTTTGTGATGTTAATATATTCAAGTTTTATTTTTATTAAAATTTTAACTAATTTAAGTTTTTTAATGACTACCTTAAAAAAAATTCCTAGAGCCGCCACTTATTACATCTCTCATGTTTTAAATTGTTTATTCCTCACAGTTTTATATTATTTATTCTGCTGTCCTCTTAGTCTATCCATGTTTGTAAAATATAGACTTTAAGTTTTTTGGACTTTCAAATTATACATAAAATACGTTCTCAAGCAACAGTAAATAACATTGATCAGTTAAAACAAAATTTGACATGTTTGTAATAATAATGAAAACTTGTAATGCCACAGCGCACTCTTGGTGCGATGGTCACTCCACAAGTATAAATGTTTGTGAGGTGTGGGGGGTAAGGACCGGGGTTCAAGTCTCCAAGAGGAAACATCACACACATATACACTTAGATTAGGCTAGAGTACAAACCCTATCTTATATCAAAAAAAAAAAAAACTTGTAATTTTTTTTTTTTTGAGAAACAAGAAAACTTGTAATCTAATGATGATAATTTAAAATATTACTCTTAAATAATATAGCATTAAGAAAGAGTCAGACCAAATATAAATATTTATATTTATATGCAGTGCAATACATATCTACAAAATATTTATTAAATCAAATTGAACCGTTTTCATTAATAAGCCCATATTAACTCCATATATTAAAGAAAATTAGGGGATGGAAATCTTGATTAATAATTGTACAAGCATAGACATACTCTACAAAGAAAATGTATCGAACATAGATCCCATTTGTTTTAGCAAAAACAAGCAAAAAAAAAAAAAAAAAAAAGGAAAAGGAAAATTTTTCCTCATTTTTGGACATTTGATGTGGTTGAGTTTTTTTTTTTTTTTTTTTGAGACGGTTGAGAAACTTGATTAAACAAAAATATTTTTTGGTCATCAAGAAATACACTATCTCTAAGGTTGATAATGCTGAAAATGTTTTACATGCCAAAAGGAGCTTAAAGCGTTTTCTTCCTTTCTCATGAATCTAAGGCCCCTCTTATATCTTAAGAGAACAAACCTCTTCAAACCTACGTGGAGAAAATAATAACTCAGAATCTCTAAAGTCATGAAAACATTCTTGAAATCTTCCAAATGACCAAAACACCATGAAAGCATCCAAATAGAGAAATACTTCAAAAATTTGTAAATAATCAATATATCCCTAAAAACTTGAAAATGGCCGAAATATCTTATAAAATCTTTAAAATAATAATAAAATACTCCATAATAGCCTCCAAAATGATAGAAATGGCCTAAAAATTTCTAAGATGACTAAAATATACTCAAAACCTTGCATAAAACATTTATAATGATTGAAATGCACACAAAACTTCTATAATGACCAAAATACCTTAGAAAAATTTCTAAAGTAACAAAAATACTCTCAAAACATTCCCAATGTTTTCAAGACAATTAAAATAACCTTAAACCCTCACCTAAAACCTTTATAATGATTAAAATGCTCTCATCAGTTCAAAAATGACCAAAATGCCACTGAAAATATCTAATGTGATAAAAATACCCTCAAAATTTTAAAGACCAAAATATCTTTAAAACTTCTATTATTATTGAAAACTCCTAATAGTAGAAGAAACAAATATACTCTCAAAACGTTCCCAACGTTTTCAAGACGATTGAAACACCCTTAAACTCTCACCTAAAACCTATATAATGATCAAAATTCTCTCATAAGTTCTAAAATAGCCAAAAGTGCCACGGAAATATTTAACGTGATAAAAATACCCTCAAAATTTTAAAGACCAAAATATCTTAAAAACTTCTACTATTATTGAAATTTCCTTAAAACCACCAACTAAAAAAAAATTGAAATGATGAAAATAGTAGCTCTTCAAAAATTCAATAACCATGATATGCCTCAAAATTATGGGAAAACACCTTCAAAAGTTTAAAATTTGCTCAAAAACAACTTTCATATAGTTTTTTTTTTTTCCTTTCTTTCTTTATTGGGAAAAAAACTTTCAAATAGTTTTTTTCCCCTTTCTTTCTCTATTGGGGAAAAAGAGGCTGATATTAGTTTCTTCTTTTTTTTTTTTTTTTTTTTTTGTAACACTTTTAGAGCACTAGTATTCGGAGATGTAAATGGGGTGTTTAGTAGAGTAGTTTGAAATGAAATTTTTGTAATTTTTTGAAATACGTGTGAGTGAAAAAGTTTGTAAAAATGTGTTTAATGTTGTTTAAAATGTAAAAATGTGAATTTAAGATGATTAAACAAACAGGCCCAAAAACTCCCGGTTGCTATTTTAGCCACTAAACCCATAAAATCTTGCTCTATCCGGGTTGCTATTTCTATAAAAAAAAAATTGCAAACTTGTTTAATACTTTTCATTTCTCACCGGGCCCATATCTCAGTTTACTCTAAAGTCTGATATCTCAGCCTCACCCCCTCTCTCTCTCTCTCTCCCTCTCTCCCTTTCCTTTTTTCTCTCATCTCTTCCTCTCTCCCCATTCTCTGTTTTGTTCTCTCCTTTCTCTGTCTCGGTCCCTCTCTGCGTGGAGGGTGTGGGTTTGTGGAGATCAGCGTCTGTGGTGGGCATCGGCGTTTGTGGTCGAGGTTGACGTGTGGGTCACGGTGGTTGCTGGGCTGTGGAATCGATGAATCGGTGGTTGGGTTATGGAAATCGGTGAGTGGGTTGTGGGATTCGGTGAGTGGGTTGTGGGAAACGGTGAGTGGGTTGTGTGGGTTTGGGTTTTGGTGGGTCATTAGGTGGTGGAGTCTGGTCTGTTTGGTGGTGGAGTCCGGTCTGTTTGGGTTTGTGGGTATGATTTGGCAGTGGTGGTGGTGGCTTCTGTGCTGTGGGTGAGTTTCTTTTTTTGCTATGAGATTGATTTTTGGATTGTGATTGTGATTGTGGTGGCAGGGGAGGTGGGTTTGGTTGCGGTGGAGGGTGGGTGTGGTGGTTGGCTATGGTTGGGGTCTGGTGTTTGTAGCTGTGTGGTGTTTGATTGTGCTTATGTTTAGGTTGATTTTTGTTCTACATTAGACAGTTTAAAGTGATGTATTAAATTTTTTTTTTAAAATTAACGTGTAAAAATCTAGGAAAAAATTGATATCGAAACAAACAAAGTGCTAGCTGTAGTTGATATATCATTCCTTTTTTTTTTTTTTTCAATAGCAAATTTGAAATATTATTCATTTGTTTGATGTGTTTGCACGGGGTTTAGGGAGTATGACAATCTTGATCTTGTTTTATTAGAATATTTAAATGAAATAAATAAGAAACAAAACTAATAGAGTCAAATAGTAATCTTGGAAGGGGAAAGAGAACATACTGAGCTCATCGGCAGGGTTGGCCTTGGGTTCGCCCATGACTTCAGATTTTGGTGTTTACTATCTAGAAATCACTTTCTTAAAAACTACAATCTAATTTGCATTATTTATAGGGTAATCAATAGGATTGTCCTCCACAACAATGCCATTGCACTTTACACACGAAAAGAAAAGGAATCGACAAGCAAGGAAAAAGAAGGATTGATGCCTATATTTTGATTGGGTAGAAGAGGAGAATTCGAGAACTAGGTTTCGTTTTGGGATCAACGTACGAAGAAACCATAAGAAAGACGTTAGTAAAAAGTGTAAAAACAATTAGGCTTAAATGTAAAAGTGACCTTCTAAATTTCACTATTTTTCATTTCAGTCCTCTAAATTTTGATTTTGTCATTTCAGTCCTCTAAGTTTCAATTATTCTCAATTCAGTCTTCTGTTAATATTCCATCCATGGCTACTGTTAACTTGTCCAAAAACGGTGTAGTTTTGCCCTTTTACTTAATATTTAATTATTTATTTCTTAATTAAAAAACGTTAATTAAAAAAAAAAAAAAACCCAGTACATCCTCCATTTGAAGAACCCATCTGAAGAAAAAGAAAAAGAAACCCACTACCCACTTCTGCCTAACTACCTAACCCATCTATAATGAAGATCGAGAGGGAGAAAGCAAGATCAAGAGGGAGAAAAAGAGATCGAGAGACTGAGAGGTCGAGAGATCGAGAGGGAGAGAAGGTATTTCGGCGGCTCTGCTCTTGGTGTACTCGGCATCTCGGCTCAGGCCAGTCCTCGGCGACTTCGTCCAGATGTACTTGACTCTAACCGAAATACCTCCTCTCCCTCTCAGACTCTCAATGCGGCGCCTGTGTTCTCGGCCACTGGAGTCGCAAACCATGAGGCTAGAGAACCTTGGGTGCTTGAGCATCACTGAGTTGAGTACCTGGGTTTAGTCTAGGTCTCTGGGGTTCTTTAACCCGATTTCACAGTGGATTACTTGGTTTATTTCAGGTCGGAGGAAGAGTATTTCTGCTGGGGTTAAACGTGTGTCAATCTCTCACTTTCTTCCTCACGATCTGCTGGTATTAGAGCCTTACTGGGTTCCTCTAATTTGCTTTCTGTTTCTTAATTATTTATTTCTCCCTCATAATCTGGCTTTCTCCCTCTCGATCTCAATTATTGATGGGTTAGGCAGTTAGGCTGAAGTGGTTAGTGGGGTTTCTATTTCTTATTCTTCAGATGTGTTCTTCAGATGATGTACTGGGTTTTTTTAATTTTTTTATTTAATGTTTTTTAATTAAGAAATAAATAAGTTTTTGGACAAGTTAATGGAACCATGGACGGAATATTAACGGAAGATTGAATTTGAAAGAATTGAAACTTAGAGGACTGAAATGACAAAATATAAACTTAGAGGACTGAAATGAAAAATGGTGAAACTTAAAGGGTGACTTTTGCATTTTAGCCAAACAATTACTAGATGAGTTTTGAGGAAAAAAAAAACCATTATTTTTGAGTTAGAGTAGTAAGCAAAAATGCATGAAATTAATAAATAAAAAATTAATATTGAAAGAAATAAGAAAGTAATGTTATTTTATTTATTAGTTTTTTTTTTTTAGAAAGAAATAAGAGACAAAATGTTGCGTTTATAGTTTAGTTTGTGTTGTATATATAAGTATATACAAGATAGATTATAATACACACACACACACACACACACACACATATATATATATACATATATCAAAACGTGTCTATTGAAAGGTTATAACCCTTTGTATTAGATATATATTAAAAGTACCTATTAAACGAAAAATGTGTCTATTAATCAAAAATGTGTTTACTGAATGAAAATGTGTCTATTGACTAAAAATGTACATACTGAATGAAAATGTGTTTATTGAAAGGTCATAATCTTTTAAGTATAAATAGTAGTTTATATTCATTTGATAACTTATTCTCAACTTCTTTTCTTTCATCTTTCTTAGAAATACAAGAAACTTGTGGGTCTTCTCTAAAATTGTTATTTATAAAATCCAATAAACTTGATTGTATCCTAAGGATAAATTTGTGGGGCAAATATTGTCTAAGGATAACATTCAATTGTACATCAAATTTTCTATTTGTGTATTGGAACATTTTGTTATCTCTTTATATTACTTCTCTAAATTACCAATAGTTTGGGCAGATGATTTTTTTTGAAGTTTTTTTTTTTTTGGTCAAATAGTGAAAAAGTTTAGGAATCAAGCCACACCAACAGTAGCAACAATAATACTAAACAATTTCTTTAAACACTTTATGGGCATTTTTCTTCTTAGATTTCTCATCTCTTCCTTATGCCTTATCGATGCTTTTCTTCTCAATGGAAGTTTTTTGTTTTAATATATACATCTTATGTGAAACGGTGAGTAGATAATGAAGCATAACGGGTAAAATGAAAAAAAAAAAAATCTCATTAAAGCTAAGGCAACCACACCAATGATGTTTTTATGAGTGATTCACTATGTTGTCTTTAACATATATTAATATAAAAGCATTCTCAATGGGTTATGCAATATAAAAATAAATTCATTTTAGATGATGAATAATCATTCAATATGCACCACTCTTCAAATGTTTACATATTGCTACAATATCATCTATATTTAAATGATATTATACAACGTGTGTGTGTGTGTATATATATATATATGATTTCTTTATCTCTCTCTCTCTCGCACTCTCTCTCTCCTTGTAGTCGGATTGCAAGCATGATCATTGTAGGATCATTGTCATCGTCAATGCTAGTGTTGGTGGGATTGGTCATCATCATCCATTCTCACACTCTCCCTCCTCCATCCTCTTCCTCATTTTCTAGGCACCACCTCTTAGATCTGAATTGTGTGATGGTCGTCATGGCTAGGGTGGGTCATCAATGCTAGTGTTGTTGGGTTTCATTTTAGGTTTTGATGGCAAAAATTTTGGTGGTTATCATGGCTAGAGAGGATAGTTAGTATTAGTGTGGGTTGTTGTTGGGTCAAAGGTGGATTTGGTTTTGGATTTTTGGGGCAGTGGTGGGTTTGATCGTGAGATGATGGTGTTTTAGGTTTAATTATTGTTATTGGCGTTAGTAGAAAATATATTATTTTAATTGGATGAACTGTAAAATGAAGAATGAGATGTGTGGTGTATTGTTAAAGTGGTTATATAAAATAGATAAAATGATTGTATGGTAATACAAACATGTTTATTTTAAGGGCAATTATATTTTATCACCCTAAACTATACTCTTGTTTACATTTACCACCTTGAACTTTCAGAATGCACGATTACTTTCCTAAACTATAACATGTGTTTCACTTTATACCCTTGTGGGCGTAGCGGTTTCCTCCTTAAAATAAAAGGGAGTATGCCTCGGCTGAGTGGACCAGGGCATAGAAAATATGGAGTCACCACCTAAGTTAGGTCTAGGAACCATTTACATAACGCTCTTACGTGGAAGGATTGATCTTACTACTAGAATGGGTTCAGAGTTTAGGTACGATCTTGGGAAGGTGTTAAGCACCCAATACTGCTTGACCTGTGGGTTAGTTTTCACTCATTGTGTCTTATGTCTTAATCTCATTAAAGGTACATTCAACATTGCATTCTATACTCATACACACAGATACACTGGCATTCATCTAGCAATAAACATGGCATCAGTTATCCCAAAATCCTAAAATACACCTATCATGGTAATTCACATCAAACCTAGCATACGTTTATCAATTACATTCAAGGAAGCAAACAAATCATGGTAGAATTAACGAATTATTGGAGAGCATCATGGACATCAAGAACATAAAAATATTCCAAGTTGAGTATGAAAGAAACAAGCAATTTGAGAAGCTTACCACAGAAACCATAACTATAAAGGAAAAGGTGAAGAAGATGCAACTTGCCTTCCGTAAGGCACAAGGAATGGATGACTACCTCTATAACTGGGGGGGGGGGGGGGTAAGCTCAAAGACTCCTATTGCGTTGCCTCCCAAGTTCAAGATCTCCGATGCAAAAAAGTTTGATGGGACTAGGGATCCAAAGCAACATATAAGAAGATACCCAAGCATTGCCGAAATGAAGGAGCTAGATGAGAAGCAAACTTTGCGTGCATTTCCCCTTTCACTCACGAGAGGTGCATCAAGGTGGTACTATAGCCTTGATCCAAGCAAAACTAAGGTGTGGAATGAGCTAGTGAAGTTGTTTGTGGACTAATTCATCTTCAACACCATGATTGATGTGACTTTAAGGGGTTTGTAGACTACCAAACAAAGTGTAAAGGAAACATTTTTTGAATACATGACTAGATGGAAGAACAAGGCATCTAGAATGGTCAAGAGGCCAAATAAGAAAGACCAAATCAACATGGTCATCAAGAACTTGCTTTCGGTTTATAATAGTAGGCTTTTGTCATCACCTATTAGCTCATTTGGAGAATTATGTGATTGTGAGACAAGAATCTTAGATGCTCTCAATAATGGACAATTGGAGAAATGGGAAAGCAAGCCTTCAACCAAGAAGACATATGGAGGAGGGACCACCAATAAAGCACCCAATCCCGTAAATTTAAGCGCCATCATACCCCAACAAACACTAGCCTACCCAAAGAAAGCTTGCCGAGAATTCTCCAACCTAGGAATGACCCTCACCCAAGCATATGAAAACTTATCCTCCAAAGGATTCATCAAGCCTTTAGACCCTACACCCATGCCTAATCTTATACCTCCCACTTGGAACCTCAATGAATATTGCCACTATCACCAAAATCCGACCACAAAACCGATAATTGCTTTCGCCTTAAAGATGAGATACAAGACCTTATAGACAGTGGAACTCTCCCAAATCCCAACATCATTACCAAACCAAACATTAGAAAGAATTCTTTGCTCGATTACCATATGGCTCCCCCTCCATATCAAAATTGGGTGCAAGTAGATGAAGTTGAATGGGATTGCTCGAAGTTGATAGAAACTACAAATGTCAATATCAATGCCGAAAGTCCAAGGAATATAGGATGAAGAAGATGAAGTCTTAAAGGAAGTGAAAGCAGTATGGGGAATGCTTCCCAAAGAATTGACGAAATTGAAGAAAAGGGTTTTGGAGGACAATGTAGCAAATATCACTAGGAGTGGGAAGCACTACAAGCCATTCTTTTTGGAAAAGGATCATCGTAGTAGGGATCTAGAGAAAGGGTCCAAACCAATGGAACCTAGGGGAAAAGGAGATAAAGATGAAGAAGATAGGGTCTTGATGCAAGTAAAGAAGACCTAAGCACATGTGTCCGTATAAGGCTATCTCATGGCCTCTCAAAAACACCATAAGACTTTTTTGGATGCCTTGAATTAGAAAGAAGTACCTATAGAAACTACACCACAAGAAGTTTTGTCTCTCATGGGAGTTGAGGGTTCCTTATACCCTCTCCTTGCTTTTTCCGATGAAGACCTCCCTCCTAAAGAAGCTACTCAAATTAGACCCTTGCAAATCACCATCGAATGCATAGGTGCCAAGGTTCCAATGATTCTTATTGACAATAGATCTACCTTGAATGTTTGTACTTTTAGGACTGCCCTCACTATTAGCCTAGACATGGAGACCATCATTCCTTCTCCTTTGACTGTAAGGGCACATGACAACACTTCAAGGAATGTCACAAGTACTTTCAAGGCTCCTTGTAAGATTGGGCCAATGGAAACTTTTGTGGAATTTCATGTCATGGATATCACCCCAAATTACAATCTTCTCTTAGGAAGGGCTTGGCTTCACCCCAATGGGAATATCCCTTCCTCACTACACCTAAAGATGAAGATCCCATAGAAAGGAGAGATTGCTATAGTGCTTGGAGATGGTGAGATCCTAGCACCGATTTGTGGACTCGAGGATGGAGGGAGTGAGCTTCAAATGAGTGGCTTTGAGTTCATAAATATGGCTAACTATGGGTTGAAGGATGAAAGGTATGCTACCGATTTGTTCCCATATTGTAGCCATAAGGTGATTGTAATGATAAAGAACATGGGATACATGCCTGGCATCGGCCTTGGAAGAGAAGGAAAAGGGATAATTAAGTTCCCCAATATCAAGACTCAAGTGACTAAGGAGGATCTAGGATTCTTTGAGGGCTGCGATGGAATCAAGAAAAACCATGGCACTCTCATGGAAGGGTGTATCCAGGTTGGGAAATGTTCTTTAATGAAAAATTCACTTTTAAGGAGAAGCCTATCATGGTGATCAAAGAGATACGAGAAGGGGTCGATTGGGTGAACTGCATGGATGCTGAAGTAATGAAGATCATGATGAAGACAAGTGGGGACGTGTTTGCCATCACCAATGAAAAACCAAGTGATCCTTCCAAATTCATCATGCCTACTATGGGGCCCATTAATAATTGGACTTGGGTTGGGTCTTCTGAGAACATGGAGAAAATTTTTTGTAATACAAGTTCCAATGTACTTTTCAATATTTTCAATAAGATGAATTTTGATCTGGATTACTTTGATGTGTCCCATAACATTGAAATTATGCACCTAAATGATTCAAACGAATTTGAAAATAAAATTAATAAACAATTGGAAAAGAAAATTGAACCTATGGAACCAACTCTTGAAACTATTAATTTGGGCAATGATGAGAATCCACGCTTAATTAAAATTGACCCAACTCTAAATGAAAAAAGAAAAGAAAGATCTCCAAGAACTGTTCATGGAATTTCAAGAGGTGTTTGCATGGTCCTATGAAGATATGCTTGGAATTGACCATGAGATAGCTCAACATTACATTGATACTCATAATCATATGGTGCCTGTCAAACAAAATTGAGAAGAATGAGAACCGAATGGCTCTTAAAAATCAAAGAGGAAGTCACTAAGCTATTAAAAGTGGGGTTCATCAAACCTGTACACCAAGTCGAATAGATAGTCAATGTCGTGCCTATACCTAAGAAGGATGGGAAGGTGAGGATGTGTGTGGGTTTTAGAGACTTGAGCAAGGCATGCCCTAATGATGACTTTCCTCTCCCTCACATTGATGTCTTTCATGGATGGTTTTTCGGGGTACAACCAAATCAAAATGGCTCCTAAGGACATGACCAAAACCACCTTCACTATCAAATGGAGAATCTATTGTTACACGGTAATGTCATTTGGCCTCAAGAATGTTGGCAACTTACCAAAGGATGGCTACGACCTTACTACATGATATGATGCATAATGAGGTAGAGGTGCATGTTGATGATATGATAGTGAAATCCAAGGATAGAGGAAGCCACACCACAAACTTGAGGAAGTTCTTCGAGAGCATTAAAGAATATAGATTAAGATTGAACCCACAAAAGTGCACCTTTGGTGTAACTGCTGGAAAGTTGTTAGGGTTCCTAGTGAGTGATAGAGAGATAAAAGTTGACCCATCCAAGATTAAAGCCATATTGGAGATGCCTCCACCCAAAAGTGAGAAAGAGATTAGGGGCTTCTTAGGTCGACTACAATAAACTAGTTGATTCATTTCCAAGCTCACCTCTACTTGTGAGCCCATCTTCAAACTCTTAAGGAAGAATAAACCACATACATGGAATGATGAGTGCCAAAAAGCCTTTGAGCTTATCAAGGAGTATCTCCTCCACCCACCTATCCTAGTGCCTTTATAATATGGAAAACCCTTACTCCTATACCTCTCTATTGTAGGGGATGCGGTTGGAAGTATGCTTGCACAAAAAAATGATGAGAAGAATGAGAGGGTCATATATTACTTAAGTAAGAGATTCCATGATTACGAGACTAGGTACACTTCTATAGAGAAGTCATGCTTTACACTCGTTTAGACCGTACAGAAGTTGAGACATCGTTTTGCCCTTCCAAATATGGGTGGTAGCATGAATGGACCTATTAAAGTACTTCTTTGAGAAACTCGCTTTGAGTGGAAGATTGTCAAGATGGTTGATTTTGTTGGTAGAATTCAATTTAAAGTATGTGGTTAGGAAAACTATCAAAGGAAGCGTTGTGTCAGATTTCTGTGCCAAAAATCCTTTAGAGGGGGAAGATGGTGAAGAAGACTTTCCAGATGAGGACATTTTGGATGTTGAGATAGGGACACGGAAGATGTACTTTGATGGGGCCGTAAACCAATATAGGAATGAGATAGGAGTACTCGTGATCACTCCCGAGGGATCTCACATACCTTTGGCAATTAAATTGATCTTTGAAGCAACTAATAATATGGCTAAATATGAGGTTTGCATTGCCTTAATGAAAGCTTTTTGAGAATTGGGGGTAAAAGAAGCCGAAGTCTTTAGGGATTCAACTTTGGTTATAGCCTAAGTGCAAAAATTGTGGAACGTGAAGTAGGAACATTTGAAGCCTTATCAATAATACTTGCAGGACCTGACCAAGACCTTTGACAAATTGAGTACACAATCATCCCTAGAGCTCAAAATCAATTTGTGGATGCCTTAGCTACTTTAGCCTCCATGGTCGAAATACCCGAAGGAGTATGGATGTGACCTTGGAGATTGAGCAAAGTTATGAGGAAGTTCACAAGAGTAAGACCAAAGCTTCAATAATGGCCATAAAGGAAGAGGAAGTTCCGTGGTACTATGACATCATGAAGTCCTTGGAACTAGGGGCATATCCGGATGGTGCCGACAAGATAGAACGTTGTCCATTAGGATGATGGCAACTCAATACATCCTATATGGGGGACAACTCTATAGAATTCCTATGACAGTGTACACCTTCGTTGCTTGAAGCAAGAAGAAGCTAAGAGGGTAATGGAAGAAGTTCATCAAGGGATCTGTGGTCCTCATATGAATGGAAGAATGTCAACCAAGAAAATCCTAAGGATAGGATACTTTTGGAATACGATGGAGACCGATTGTATGGACTATGTGAAGAGTTGCCATGATTCTCAGATGCACGCCAACTTGAACAATGTACCACCTAATGAGTTGTATAGCATAACTTCTCCATGGCCATTCTCAGTTTGGGGTATAGATGTGATTGGAAGGATAGCTCCTAAGGCTCCAAATGAGCATGAATACATTCTAGTGGCAATTGACTATTTCACTAAGTGGGTGGAGGCAGCCTCCTACTCCATATTGAAGGCTAGGCATGTGTCTCAGTTCTTAGAAAACAACATAATATGTTGGTTTGGGGTGCCCCAAAAGATCATTTTTTATAACGGTTCTCACTTTGAGGGGAAGGTTCGAAGGATCATGGGGTTGTACAACATTGAGCATCATAAGTCTTCACCGTATCCACCGCAAGCTAATGGGGCCATAGAAGCAACCAATAAGAATGTGAAAAATATCTTAGCCAACATGGTAGTGACATACAAAGATTGGGCTGAGAAGCTTCCGTTTGCTTTATGGGGTTATAGAATTTCTATTCGTGCATCAACTAGGGCAACACTTTACTCTTTGGTTTATGATAGTGAGGCAGTGCTTGCTATTGAGGTAGAGATACAATCTTTGAGAGTATTGGTGGAAACCAAGGTCCTAGAAGAAGATTGGGCTAAGGCGAAATATGAACAATTGGCTTTGATAGATGAGAAGAGGGCTAGGGCACAATATCATGTATAAGGGTACCAAAAAAGAATTGCTAGAGCATTCAACAAGAAAGTGAAATGAAGAAACCTTAAAGAAGGGGACTTGGTCCTAAAGGTGTTTAGAGATGAAACTTTTAACCTAAGAGGGAAGATAAAGCCAAGGTGTTCTAGGCCTTTTATCATTAAGAAGATCATGCCTGGAGGTGCTACAAGTATCACAGATTTAGATAGGGAAGAAATGCTCCGCCCAATCAACATGTATAGACTTCGGAAATACAACATCTAGAAAACAAAAAAGTAAAGAAAAGAAAAAATAAATAAATAGATGAGATGACAATAAGCAGAGATAATAAAAAGGAAATTCTCTCATTGCTCAAATTAAAAGATAATAAGATTGTTTTCATTGGGGATTTGGAACATTCCAATTCTTTACTAAATTCAAAAACAAAACATGAGAATCATAAAAGTGCAGAAAAGTAAGATATGGGGCATATTAAGGTGGTCACTTAGTCCTTCTTGCTTTCTTGCTAGTCTTTATGTAAGTTTTCTCATCTCTTAGAATCCACTTCATGTCATCCTTTAACCATTGCTTGTAGCTTGCAGTGGGGTAGATATATTTGGGAGGAACGATGTCTTTCATCACTCTACGACTTGGCCAAGCCTCACTGATCCTGCCCAAGATCCTATCGGTGAACACTGCAGTGTGGTAGGCACCTTCATCATCAGGAGCTCCTTGATGCTTTCCAAATTGCCTTGAGATACGACAAGTGGAGTAGTAAGAGCAGTAACGAATCCCAACTAAAGTCACACAGTGATCTTTGCAGCAACTATGGACCATGCTTGAGATATACCACCATTCCACGACCTACTGAATTACGGTCTCCTTAAGGCAACCCATAAACTCCATGTACGCCTCAAAGCTCATGTCATTCTGACAAAGCCGGCGGTCCCTAAGAACCAAGGAAGGTAGGTGCTGAGGGGCACAGTAGGGGGTTAAAGTAACTGAAGCCTCTCTTGTAGCCATATCTACACACACAAAAAAAACAAAAAAATAAAAAAATTGAGAACATGAGTGAAAAAATAAATAAATAAATAATGAAAGATAATATAAGGCGCCTTGATGGGTTGAAAAGCAAAAGGCAATCCATGCAAAATTAGACAAATCTCACTAGGTTGAGTACCTAGGCAAAAGTTAGGGATTATACTTGAAGAAGAAGTGGACTTCCTGCAAAAAAGCTTGCTTCCTTCCTCTGAAAGGCATTCAAACCATTAAGAGTTTCCGTCAAGATGAAGCCCATCGGATTACCTCTCTTTAGCTCATAAGCCACCATGCACATCCAAAGGTCCACACAGTATGACTTTTGAACCAAGAAATACCTTGCAAGGGCACATAAGCAAAAGGCACGAAGGAAGTACGATCGTGGCCTCTCACCCTCAGGAAGGACCAAGCCGGAAAATTAATCAAAGGCCAGCCTAAGGTTGAGCTTGCCAAAGACACACCACTTGTTAGCCATGGTGTTAGGGATGCCCAACACCACTCGCAGCAAAGAAGGAAGATCCCCACCCATGGTAGGAAAGATGAGATCATCAATCTCCGGTTCACCCATGATAGCAGCCAATTCCTCGATAGTGGGGCAGAATTCTATTCCATTGAAGCAGAATACATGCCGAGAAGGAACCCAAAAGTTGGCAGTAGCATGAAGAAGAGGCTTATCGACCCTAATTTGATGGTAAGTGAAGATGCAAGAAAGACCATAGAGTGTAATGGAATATTTAAAATCAGGACCAAGCTTCCTAATCCAAGTGGAGACATCAAGAGGAGAGTTTTCTGCCATTGGGAGACCTAAAAAAAGTGTTCTCTAGGTTAGAAATACGTTGGTGAGGGTTTTGGACTCAAAGGACTACTTTTATACCTAAGTAAGTCAGCTAGGGTTTTTCTGATTCACGGCCCACGTCCATAAAGTCAACTCTGCATACGCAAAGTCAAAGCTGCATACACAGGCTCATCTCCACGTATGCATGTTTGAGCAGAGTTTTCTACTCCAAAGCATTCCTAGGGTTTTTGTGACCTAAAGAGTCATTCAAGACACATTCCAAGCACAATATTGCAAGTATCAAAGAAGCAAATTTGTATAGAAACATACAATTTATGATATATCTTGTGAATTAAGTGCTAAGTTCCAATCAAAAGAATTAATGTAAAAAGATGTCCTTAAATACAATCCTTTGTCTCAAACTTAATCCAAATGTTTGCTAAGGGAAATTAAAAACATTAAAAGCAGAAAGAAAAGAAAAAACTATGTGTTGTGTGCCTATATGTGTTGTAATTGCAGGTAATCAACGATGTTGCCTCTTCCTTGATTGGTAGCTAGGGGTCACCTCCGAGTCCTCCTCCTCACTACCATCATCATCATCTCCACCGCCTGGATGGGCTACTCCTCCAAGACCGTATAGCTCCCTCGATTAGTTGGTCACCTCCAACTTGAGATTCCCGGCCAACCACACCAACTCCTCATGCCCTTGGATAGTGGGCTGCAATTCGATGAAGAAAGGGCTAGAGATTGAAATAAAAAGAGAAATTTAGAAAGAAAAAAAGAAAAAAGAAAAGAGAAAAGACAAAGGGAAGAAAGAACTCACCGCTCGAGTGTCGGTAGGGGAAGGATAGCTCATGACATTGGGATTATGGGGCACGACACACTCCCGAGCAAAGCCATCCGGGCCATAAGCATAGACTTTCCAAGGAAGATGTGGAGGATCAATAAGTTCACCAACAGCAAGTCCCCCTATTACAATTTCCCACATTAGAAGTCATGACAAACAGAAAAAAAAAATAAAAAAAAGGAAAGAGATTGAGCATATACTTGAACAGTAAGAGAAGGCATGAAATGAGTGATGTTGAACTCATCATAGTCCAACCCTTCAAGAAGCCGCTTGGCATAGGAAACTCCACTCCCCTACGAGTTGTATTCAACATCAGTCATAGAGTGTGAGGCAAGCATGAACTCAAGAAGGTCCATTGGAATCTGTGGTCATCCCTACCCACCAACTGGCACCTCACCCTCTTAGCCAAATATAGAGCCCTCAAACCCGCTCCCTTAAGGGGTCAAGTAATCTCCGAAGCAATGAGAGTGGCTGGCTCCAAGTCTCAAGTGGCAGGAAGGGGTTGGCTAGCCCAAGGGGTCCAATTCACCTATAATGGCACAAAGTTAGAAGAAGAGTATTCTAAAGGTAATGTATAAAGAAACATAAACAACTAGAACTCTTAAACTTACCTCATCCGAAGTTAACTTCGCAAGGTGTGCCCTCACTCGGGGAAAATCCCTCAAAACTAGGTCGGTGCTTGGAATTATGAGGCCATACCTAACAACCCACCGCTGCAAGAAATAAGCATAAGCCATAGGTTAGATGCAAGATGACAGTTTGCAAGATGATAGTTTTCAAGACAATACATTTTGCAAGGCTATAAGCTACAAATAAAAGTGCAAAGAATGAAAAGAGAACTAACCTCAAGGAGCTTTCAAGGCCCCGTAAGCTGCCACAAAGTGCCTCGGCTAAGAGTGTCGAGGGTGGAGTAAAGATAAGCATGACATACTTGCCCCCAGTTGGCCCTTTATGCCTCCCCAAAGTCCTAGAAGAGGGCTAGCCATCTCAAAGACACCGTTTACCCACCATTGGCAAAGAGGTAGGCCCTCAACAAGTGGAGAAGGAAAGTCCTAGCCATACGGACACATTCCTCTGTGGTCCTCTATAGGAGGAACATGTAATCTGACACCAAGTCAAAGTAGTGGATGGTCTTAGTGGAGTACATCTTTCCCAACATGTCGAGTCACAGCTGGATGCCCGACACACCGTCCAAACTAATGAAGGCCCCTTCGAAGCCAAGGCCAGTCATGTAGTAAAAGTCGTAGGGAGTCAACATCGTCTCCCGCTCGGCAATATGAAAGGTGTGGGTAGTGTCCCACCACCTCTCAATGAGGCATTGCGCCAAGGTAGCATTTGCAGACTTCTTCGGAAGAAGACCAATGATAGGCTCAAAACTAGCCTCTCAGATATAGCCTCTGGTTTCGGGGACAAGAAGGTTGAACCACTCCACCGCCATATTAGTGCTTCCCCTACCATCATAAGGGGAGGATGACTACAAAAAAAGAAGATAACATTAGATCCCTGATTCAAGCAAAATTTAAAATATGCAATGTTTTAATGCAAGAATGAAGATAAAAAGAATGATATAATGATAATCGGATGCAAAAATGACAAAAAGGTGTGTTAGGATTGCATGTAGAAGTGAAACAGTTGAAAAATAAGTGAAAATGGGCAAAGTTGGGCTTCTGCCAGGCATCTCACTTACTCGGGTCAAAGCCCATGTACGCAGACAAGACCCCATATATGCAGGTCCATTCCCACATACACAGAGCCTCAAGAACATACTTGTGTACGCAAAAACAAAGTTGCGTACACATGAATATGAGCTATGTACGCTGACCTGAGCCCACACTCGCAAGAACATAGACAGAAGCAGTTCTTCAACGTTTTCAAAGAAGCATCGTCCAAAATCAATCCTAGACATGTTCCTACCCCTCCTAAGGTGTCAGGTTTTCATCTAAACCCATCCCATAGCAAAACCCAAGCATTTACATAGCCAAAAACACACTAAAACCGAAGATCAAAGTGGAACTTGAAAATGAGAAAACTTATAGATTCATCCATGGGAATGTGATTATTAGGCTAATATGTTAGTGGTCGAGGCTTCACCAACCTTGTTGCTCCGCTCCAGCGAGTGAGATGGAGGGCATCAGAAGATAGGAAGTAGGAGAATTTCTTGGCCATAGGTGCCATTGGAGAAGATGATGAGAGAATGAAAGAAAATGAGAGGGTTTAAGAGGATGAGAGAGTCAGGAAGTGAGGAAAGGAAAGAGGAGAGGGAGGTTTTTGTAGAAAAAAAAAGGAAGAGTTATGAAGAATGTGAAGAGGTGAGGGAGATGAAGAGAATGAAGAAGAAGAAAAAAACGGTTGGTAACTGTTAGAGAAAGTGAAAAGGCGGGAACACACCTGATGGCTAAACTACGTGTAGTTTAGGCCTCATCACTGAACTATGTGTAGTTTAGTTGCGAATAGTATAAAAAAATTCCTTTTTTCTTTCAAAAGGGAGGGACATCTTAAGATTACCCCAATTAAGCACAAAATTATCAAAAGACTCCTCTGTAAGCGATAAAGGAAGTAGAAGACTCTTCCCCCATTCAAGCACATCAAAAACCATCCCCAGTGAATCAAGCACATCGAGAACCATCCTTAGTAGTTCAAGCACATCAAGAACACCATCCCCATGAAAGATGCAGAAGACTCTTCCCCAGCAGATCAAGCATATCAAAAATACTATTTTCAATGAGGAAGTAGAATACTCTTCCCCAGTAGATCAAGCATATTAAACATCATTCTTAGTGAGGAGGCAAAAGGCTCTTCCTTAATATTTCAAGCATCACAAGTAACATTCCCAGTAAAGAAGTAGAAGATTCTTCCTCAAATGAATCAAACCTATCAAACATCATCTCCATAAAGGAAGCATAAGACTCTTCCTCAATAGTTCAAGCATATTGAGCATCATCCACATGGAGGAGGCAGAAGATTCTTCCCTGATGGAGCCAAATACAATAAAGCAAATCCCTAATGAAGAAGCAAAAGATTCTTCCCCAAAATGTCCCCAGTAAAGAAGTAGAAGATTCTTCCTCAGTGAGTCCCATACACCAAAAAAAAAAAATCCCCAACAAGGAAGCAGAAGATTCTCCCTTAAAATCCTAAACGAACCATGTAGAAAGCTGGAGATTCTTCCCTAGTGGATCACACATCTACACTACTCCTCAGCGAGTCTATCCATACTACTCCTCAACGAGTCCATCCATACTGGTTCTCAGTGACTTTCTCCAACCAAGTCGTGAGAGGTAGAAGACTCCTCCCTATGCACATCTACTCCTCAACGAGTTCTTCACCATCTCTAGTGGATCCTACTCGTGCACATATCCTCCCAGAATTGAACATGCAAGTGTGGTAGAAAAAGGTAGAGATAGTAATAGAGAAAGAGATCAAGATCAACACGAGGTAAGAGCCTCACCAAAAAAGGTAGAGAAAGAAGTGAAGAAGACAAGAGGAACAAGTCACCCAGTGAAGTTTAAGACAAGAGCCCCAGATGGACACCACAGAGACTACATGATTTTGTTGTTTGTTGGGTTAGCTCATAAAAGCACCTTTGTTTGTTTTCTTTTTTCTTTTTAGTGACTCTAAGATAGTGAGTCACTCGTCATTTGCTTGCAAATGGCAAAACATGTTCTAGGATAGCGAACCTATTGTTGCTTGTTTCCCGAGCAACAAAGGTGGGACTTCGGATATACGAATCCCACGCAGCTCTTCGGAGTTGCACCTCACCCCATGTATGCGTGATGTGTGTCATGTGTGTGGGTTGGGCCCAAGCCATACGTCGAAACAAAATGTTTAATCTCTTATTCTTTTGATTCTATTAGCAAAACTCATGAATCAAAAGAAGGGCATCTATAGACATCGCATTTTGTACCACCTACGACTCGGGCCCCCTTTTTCCAATGATGCTCAAACTTTAAGGCCAAGGCCATTTTAAAGCCCAATCATATATTAAATTGACTTGAGGAGTGTTAAAATGGAAAATATAACCTTTTGAATGAGAAGAAATCAATTTTTGAAAATAAAATGACCAAAGTGGTTCTCGGCCTACGTATGTGGCTCGTGTACACGAGCCAATGCATGCATACGTAGGCACATTCCTGCATGTATAACTAGGGTTTCAGAAGCATAAGAAAGGTAAGTTTTCTGCAATAATGGCTAAGGTTTGGAATGAATGTCACATTGTTTGGGAGTCGTTCCAAACCCCAATTTTTCAACTATAAAAAGCCTTACATGGTACATTTTCAAAACACACATAAATCTTACAGGAAAAACCTAAGATTTACTAGAAAATAGTGAATCAAAAGAGAGTTTTTCATGAAACACCCTCAAGTCAATTTTATTTGATTATGACATTTTCTGGCCCCAATCCTTTTAGTTTAACGTTTCTAATCACTTTCTTGTTGATTTGTGAATAGATTTGACTAAGGAAAATGGTCAAAATCAAGCTTGGAAAGCTTTTGTGCGACGTATCTAGTCTAAACCTTTCTTTTTCCTTTTATTTTATTTTCTGCCTTTAAATCCTCCTGCTTGCTTTATTGTTTGTTAGAATATGTTTTAATATGCTTTTTTAGGTTAAGTTTTTGTATGCTTAAAATGCATGTTAGGTTGTTATAATTGTTGTTTTAAAGTTTTTTTTTGTTTTTTTTTTGTTTTTTTTGTTTCTACGTTTTTAGGTTTTCTGGGCAAGGATCTACGTACACATGATCTAGCCTACGCACGTAGGCTTGATTATGCGTATGCAGGCCTGTTCTAACATGCGTGATGTTGTTACCTAGAAACCCCATTTTTTTTTGTTTTTTTTGTTTTTTTTATGCTCTTGCATGTTTGTTTGTTTAGACTCTTCTCCATGCTTTTATGCTTTCAATGCCTATGTTTCACATGTTTAATTGCTTTGTTTGCTATCACATGTTGGAGTTAGGGTTTGTTTAGTCTTTTCCTTGTTTTGATGACATACCATTTATTCACATGTTCATGCACGAATACCATGGGTGTTGTGTTGCTGCAAGGTAAGTAAAATGTAAGTCATGCATTAGAAATGTTCATGCATTTGTGATATAATCTTGTATTGATGTTAGAGGTGAATGTAAATGCTTGGATCTTTGCTTATGCTTATGTTTTTGCTTTGATTTGATTGAATATATTGCTGCCTTGAGAATGCTTTGATGCCATGATAGATGTATGTCAGGGTTTGTAATGAGATGATAGATGTATGCTAGGGTTTGTGATGGATTCCATGATTAGATGTATGGTTAGGGTTTGGGATGAATGATGCCATGTTGTATGCTTAGATGTACACTAGTGTGTGTGTGTGAGTTAGAATACAAATGTTGAACATGTTTTTAATAAGGTTATGATATAAGACACAATGATGGGAGGCCAACCTTAGGATTGGGTGATCTTGGGTGGCTAACACCTTCCTAAGAGCGTACCTAAACTCCAAACCTATATCTCTGTTAGTAAGATCAAAATGTCATTCCTCAAGTGAACAATATATATATATGGTTCTTAAACTATTGCAAAAACTAGGTGGCGACTCCAAACCCCCGCCCCCTTGTGTCCACAAGTACCTGCAAAGTTTTCTATGCTCGGTAATTCAATCTTTATCTATGCATTTTCTTGCATTGAGCGGAGATAGAATCTATAGATTTTTAGGCTTGGTGCGACAAGTTTCTGCACAGTCCTTTATTAAAGGAATAGTACCAAAGTGATGGAGTTAGGGAGTTTGGGAATACAAAAGTCTAGTAATTAGTCTAGGCTTTGAGAGGTCTGACAAGTTATCAGTTATCGCATGTAAAAAAAAAGGGGGGGGGGGGGGAAGAAAGGTGTTAACGTATTGATTATTAAGTAAATGGTACCTGTAAAATTGTTTTAGGTGAAATCTAAGATACAGGATTTTTAGGTAGATTCCCATTTTATTTCATTGGTTTTTATTTTTTATAATTCAATAACTACACCAGGCTATTTCTTGGGTTTCATAGAATGCGTTGATTAACTTTTATTTATTTATTTGTGACAAGTGTTTAAACTATCCAGTTATTGTAAATTAAAAAACTATTACCAGTAATTTCGCTCTGTTTGTTTCGAAATAAAATATTTTCTGTAAAATATTTTCCTATTTTCAAGTATTTGTTTGGATGTAAAATATAGTCAAAGTTGTAAAATTTTTTCAGTTTGACCAAAGTTTGTGCCTAGAAACTTGTAAAATATTTTACCAAAAAATCAACTGTAAAACATTTTACAAAATTCTCATTCCCTCTCTCCCGATGCTTTCTCCATTTTCTTCTCAGTTCCTCTCTCCCTCTCTCACGCTTCTTCTCTCCTTCTCTCAAACTCTACCAAGCCAAACTGGTGAGACTAGCAACAACACCCACCAGCAACAGACCACCAGTGGCGCCACACCCCATAACAAATCCGATCTGGTTCTTTAGCTTCAAAATCACCCTTCAAGACCAAGATTGAAGAGATCAGAATCATTCATCGAATATTTCTCCAATTTCCACTTGCTCTAAGATTTTCAAGTTGAGTTTCTGGAAGTCAGATTGTGGCGGAGCTACTTTTAGTGGGTTGGATTGTTGTGGATATGGTGAGTGGATGGTTTTTGTGATGATGGATTTTGGGTATGGTTTGCGTTTGTTGACGGTGGCAGAGGCAAGGTGATGGTGGCTTGGTGGACGGCGTGCGCGTTTAATGGATTTCAGGTATGGGTTTTGTTTGTCATGGTGGTGGGTTGACGGTGGATTCATGGATGACTTGGATTGTTTGATGGGTTTCATGTGGAGCTTGGTGGGGTGGATTTGATGTTTGTTGCTGTGTTTAAACTGAGTTGTGACTTTGGATTTACCTTTGATGCTTCAATAGCTCTAACTAGACAAAATTTTGCTTTGATTTGGTTTGATTTGCTCTGATCTAGTTGGACTTTGCAGGGATCTGGTGGAAAATTTTTACAAAGTAATTTCCTGAACATTTTCATGTATGCTACCAAACACCGTAACATGAAAATAATTTATGGAAAATATTTTTAAAGTAAAATATTTTACATTTGAAAATATTTTACATCGAAACAAACGGAGTGTTACTCTACGTTAAACTCTATCATCTAAAATATAAATTCTCCTCAACTATAATTCTATCCCTAAATGTTTGTGGCAGTTTAAATAAATTTAATTCAATATATATAATAAAATTTACATACTATATACCATACTCGCATGAAGTTACACATTATAAAATTAATCCAGTTTTATCACATGGCTTGTTATCAATATGATTATAATTTAATTACATATAAATTTTAAATAAGTTGTGCATCACCTAAGTATAATACGATGGAGAATTTCAACTACATCATCGAGCAGGCTAAGAGCTGTGATGCTCAATCACTTCTCTTATTTTATATATATATATATATATATATAGAAAACTGAAATTTTTTCATTTTTTTAATGCTTATACATTTGGATAGCTTATAATTTGTGAATTTTACGTTGATACTTATTTAATGCTTAGATATTAATTTACATGGACATATTATTTTGTTAAATGTTGATATTAATTTTTATTGTTTAGTTTTCTTAGACAATTGGTACGGTTGAAGAGATTTCTGAATAAAAATATTTCATTAATTTATTATTTGTCAAATGCATTATTACATATTGTATTTAATAAGTTATTGACCAAAACTGTGCAACGCACGAGCATTCAAATAGTGATTAGAAAAGATAAACATTCTTAAGCGAAGACATTGCAAGTGATATAGAAACAAACAGCTACCATTAAATGAATAAAATTGCCATCTAAGGATTTTTAAATGCCATTATCTACACTCAATAGGCACCGTTGGGTCGTTAACATGAGGAAAGCAAGCGAAAGACTCATGTTTGCACCCTAACAGTAGCAAAGGACAAACTTTTTTTTTTTTTGAAAAGGAGTAGCAAAGGACAAACTTATTGGATAGTAAAAGAGATTACTCATTAAGAAAGGCCTATTTCATCCATTTAAGCAGGTAAAAGACATATATTGGATAGTAAAATGCATTAAAAATAAAAATCAATATTTTTTTACTTCGTAATGGGTTGGGTTGGAACATCTTGACTCAAACTTAGGTTTGGCTCAAAATGACCTATTTCTAATTAGTTTTATTTTCTTTCCCAATCAGACATTTTTACTTCGTAATGAGTTGAGTTGGAACATCTTGAGGGTTAACTTTGGTTTGGTTCGACCTATTTCTAATTAGTTTTATTTTCTTCATTCCAATCTGACCATTTTACTTGAGTAACCCATAATTTTTATTTTCATTTTATAAAAAATATAGCCAACTTAGTTATTTAAAATATTATATTTTAAGTCAATTTCATCATAAAGTTTTTTTTTTTTTTTATGACAAAAAAAAATGACTTTGTATTACATTCACACTTCACAAATAAACTATCTTTTTTACATATCCTTTTAATTTTCAATCATCTATGCAGTTTAGTTGACTACTTAACTTATTATGATAGCCCATTAAAAAAATGATAGTCTTCTTTTTTGAGTGATAATGGCTTAACCTATATAGTTTCCTCTAGTTGAACAAGAAATTTGTGTGATCAAATTTTGCCCATAGAACGGCAAGAGTAAGGGTTTAAAGTAGGGATGACAACAGGTTAGGATGAAATCAAATCATAGGTGGTCTCATCTTCGACCTGTCTCCTATTTAAGATAGGAGAAAATTCAAGTAAGATGAGACCGAAGTAAGTCAAGACAAGTTAAAGATATTTTACTAATCATAATAAAATGAATTGACATTAATGAGATATAGGGAAGAAAGGAGGGATAAGTGTTTTTGAGGTGGGGCAGAATAAGCAAAACCTATTTCCGCTCGTCACCCTTCCGAGACGGAAAAAAATCCGTACGAAAATATTCAAAGCGAGTCATTTTTGTCATCCGAATTTTAAAAAGGGCTGCCATTAGTTGAGCCTAATGGACCACTCTACCGCTAGCGCTCAGTTGGGCCTAGCCCACCCCTTTGTTCGGCACTCAGAGCCAGTCCAGATCCTGGACCCAGCCTCGACTAAAATTACACAGTGCCCTCCTCGTAATTTGAACAAAATCCAAGGGCTATTCAGTTGCGATTTCTATCAACGCCTTTAACCTATTTAGGGTTTCATTTTTCATATTAGGGTTTTCTGCGAAGTGAAAAAAAGCCGTAGAGCAGCGACAACAACAGCAGCAACACCCAATGGTTCTCAAGTATGTTCCTTCTTTTCCTTTCAATTTTCTCATCAAACTCTGTTTGGTTCCCGAGAAAATGTTGGGATTTTTTTTTCCAAGGGTTTCATTTCTTCTTTGGATGTGTAATTTCCAGTTAATTTATTGAATAATATTTATTTTGTTTGTGACGGTTTTAGATTGTGATACGATGGATTAGATTATGATAATATTGGATTGGACTTTGTATTGATCAGCTCTAGATTTTGATGGGTTATTTAAAAAAAAAATTTGCCTTTATCCAAACAGCATTCTTGTGATTTATGCAATTTTTTGTATTTATTTTTATTTTTATGACTTTATGGATCTGTTCTTAAGATGGGTTTTGCTCAAAATGTTTTTTTTTTAAAAATATTTTATTTATAAATTGATTTTATGTTTAGTTAGCTTTGTAGCTTTGAGCTGAATGTATTGTGAGTAAGCTAATCTGGGTACTAGGTTGGTTGAGCTTGTGTTTCAAATCCAGAAATGGGTTGAGGCTGACTTGAGGTCTCGGGTTAAGCTGTGGGAGTTGGTTTTTTAATGAAGGTCTAGAGATTTGTTATAGATTGCATTTGTGGAATATGGGATATATTTTAAGTACTCATGCCGATGAGCTTTAGCCCAAATGGCATACCTCCTCTGATAATATGGATGGAGGGTAAGGTTGTGGGTTCAGGACCTGCTGGATGCACGTGTAACTTCATTTGGTTTATATGCTAAGTTGAAAATTCCGCCAAGAGTCTTGTAGCTCAACCGGTTGTCACCCCCTGGAGTTTCCAACAGAGACATCCAAGGTTCAAAAATACTACCACCCCCAGCTATCAATGTATCAAAACAACTTGAAAATTCCTTGGGAATGAGCCTGGTTCTTCTGTGGAAGAAGATAAAGAGAAGACTGGTGTGATTTTGTAGGTTGGGAATAGATGGAGTGGAAATTAATGAAAATAAATGAAGCACAGATAGAAAAAGTTACATGGGTATTAAGTTATGTTCATCTGGTAGGACTTGTCAGAGCTTAATCTGTATTGTCTAAACATGTACATGACTATCTGTAGCAAGATGATTCCTTTCACTTTAAGTTTCAAAGTCTGACAGAAATTGGTAAGTTAACCCAACTTAACAAATGATTCAACTAAGGAATTGGACTTGGCTACAGGATTTTTTTTTTATTGCATACTGTTACAGGTTATACAGATAACTTGAAAATCATGCTTCAGTCTTCATACTATATTGAATTTTTTCCTTGATGGTTTTTTTGGTTGCTGAGAAAAAATTTAGTTTTATTTTACACTATTTGTATTATAAGTAAACAAGATGCTTCAGTCAAGCACAGTGTTGGAAAAAGCATGCCTAAGCTCAAAGCTTGAAGCCCTAAGGCTCTAGTGCTTTTTGCCTCAAAAACTAGGCTCATTCAAAGAAGCATGCTTTTTGGAGCTTTTTTATATTTTTCAAAAAAAAAAAAAAAAACCAAAACTGAATTAAAACTTAGGATCTTGACATTATTGATATAAACCATTGATTTGACATATTTTTAGTGTAACTTATCAAAAAATATATATTTTGATTGTAACTTGTCCTACAACCCACAACCTCCCAGTTCTCTATTTTTATTTTTATATTTTCTTGATTTTTTTCTCCTTGAAACAGTAATTACCCAGTTTCTTCTTCTTATTCTATTTTATCCCTTTTGGATATTTGCTTGGCACCAATTAACATGTTGCTATTTCTTCATATTCTTAGCTCATTCATGAAAAAAAAGGTATGATATAATATATTTGTAGTAGTTTTTTGGTTTCTTTAGTGATAGATGTTGAAGATAGTAGACTAATCACTAATTCTTATAGAGTTATCGTCACTAAGTGATTAAGGGGGTGTTTGGTAGAGTAGTTTGAGATGAGATTTTTCTAGTTTTTTGAAATACGTATGGGTGAAAAAGTGTGTGGAAATGTGTGTAATGTTGTTTAAAATGTAAAAATGTGAGTTTGAGTTGAGTGACCAAACAGGCCCTAAATTATTAACTAATATTACTAATTAATCACAGGGCATTATGGATATTAGAGATTTAAGAAAGGACATTACATGGAAGTAATCATATCTAGCTCATCCAAAAAAATAAAATGACTTGACTCGCAATTTTTGCATCAAAATTGCAAAAGTATGGCTTATCTAAATGTTATATGAATTATATAAATTTTTTATTTCAATTTATATGATAATTTGATAATTTGATTGTTGCATTTCTCATTAATAATTATTTTTTAAAAATGTGCGCTTCACTTCAATCAGTAGCGCGCTTGCACTTTGCACCTAGGCTCCAAGAGGCTTTTGCGCTTAAGTGTGCCCCTCGCTTTTACCAACACTAGTCAAGCAAGCCTTAAATGATTTTGTGTTTAAGCCTACCAAATTTTGCTACTTTTCAGATGAAATAAAATAGCATAAAACTTGTCATTTTGTTTCTTTTGTTTCATTGGTGTGCTTTCCAACCATATCGATTCTTTGCATGTATTGCATTTTTCTATTTGCACTACTACAATTAGGTATTGTATTTTCTTCAAAGAATACCAAATAAGTCTAGAATGACTATTCATTTCTGACTGAGTCTCACCTTCCTTTTCTTAGTATGCAATAATTCTTTGCAGGAAGAATATTTATGTCAAATTCTAAAAAAGAATAACATAAAAATGTTCTACTTAACTAAAACGTTCACAAACTGATGAGGAATCGGGGTTTTCAATCATTATTATTTCAATGTAAATGCTCAGTACTGTCTGATGTTTCAGGACTGAACTCTGCCGCTTCAGCGGGTCGAAGATATACCCGGGTAGGGGTATCAGATTTATCAGATCAGATTCTCAGGTTAGTTTTTATTTAAACAGCCATGGCAAAGCTTTGGGTTTTTGCATTTTATATCCTTTTCTATAATTTATTTATATTTGGTTTGGTTTGGTTTGGTTGAGAAGAATGTGTTGGTTTTCCTGTTTTTGCACTGAGATTGATGTTTGTCTTCTTGATTGGTCAATTCAGGTTTTCCTGTTTGTCAACTCAAAATGCAAGAGGTACTTCCACAACAAATTGAAGCCCTCCAAGCTCACTTGGACAGCAATGTATAGAAAGCAACATAAAAAGGTGGAATATCCTTCCATTATCTAGTTTTGATGCTACAGTAACTGGTATGACTTATATTTTTACTCTTTTACATGACTCACAGGACATAGCTGCTGAGTCTGTGAAAAAGAGGCGTCGGGCCACCAAGAAGCCATACTCTAGGTCCATTGTTGGAGCTACCTTGGAAGTTATCCAGAAAAGGAGAACTGAAAAACCAGAAGTACGAGATGCAGCGCGTGAAGCTGCTCTCCGGTATGCATTCTTCCACCCATTTTTCAACCCAATACTAGATTGGAGGGTTTCGGTTTAGATATTTGGATACTGAAGTGCACCCAAGTTGTTTATCCCATGTCTGTGATTAAATTGCTTCCTTAATATGATTGTGCAGCGAAATTAAGGAAAGAATCAAGAAAACCAAGGATGAGAAGAAGGCAAAGAAAGCAGAAGTGACGGCCAAATCTCAGAAGAGTCAGAGCAAGGGAAATGTGCTCAAGGGTGCTGCACCAAAGGCCAAAATGGGAGGTGGTGGTGGAAAGCGCTGAGCCAACAACTTAGACTAGTCAGAGGGAGCTATTGGGCTGGTTGTACCGTTGAGGAAGATTTTGTAGTACTTTCTTTTCCTTCAGTTTTGTTTTCTTTGTGGCTTTATTAAAATTGAACTCGAGCAGATATACTTTGTATCAAGGTTTTAAGCTTTGGTCAGGACCTTTTTATATTGCTTTGTTTTGAATTCCTGGTAATTTATATGGATACGAAATCTTGGATCGTTTTGAAAACTCCATGAACTAAACTATAGATTGCAATCAGTCTTTTTTAGGGGATTTCATAGATTGTATAGGGGGCATCGTTGAATGAATTGGATGTGGCTCGCTCCAGTGATCTATAAATAGGATTGTAGGACTGTCAATCATTTTGAACAATCAAAACTTACGTCCCCGATTATATGCTTAATTTTATTCACTAGAGGACAACGAGTGAGCATGATAAAGTTTTATTTATTATTATTATTATTATTATTTTTTGTGGTTTTAAACTAACGAATACATAAAAGAAATTGGTCCATAACATCTGACTAAACAAACGTAATAAGCATGTGCAAAATCTAGATAAATAGTAAAGATTTTCAAAATCTAGATTAATTTTAAAAAAAAGTAAAAAACTAAGTACATTATGGGTGGATTTAAAAAAGGCGGAGCACGTTTAGCTCGTTTTGATATGATGCACATTACAGCTCGTTTTGATATGATGCACATTACGATTATGTGACATTAAAAATTTTAGTTTATTTTATTTTTTCTAATATTTTTATAATCTAAAATTACAAAATATATAACGTCATCTTAATTTCATCATATTTCTAAACAATGTAATGTGGTATTCTTATATTATGATTATATTAATGTAAAATTACAATAATGTTATATTACGGTGTAATGTAACATTACGGTGAATTAAATGTCCTCTTAAAATTGTAAGAAATTACTCGCAAACTAAATTGTATAAAAGTCTAGAATAAATTTTTTTTGCCCAAATACAAGTATTACATAAGAGTTTTTTTTTTTTTTTTTTCTTCTTTCATTTATGATGATGATATCATTTGTGAAATATGCTTTGTGTAAACTTAATAACCTATATATTATATAAATTTTAATTTCGATATCCATTGTGTAAATAAAAATATATATATATATTTATTATATAATTTTTTTTTAGTATTTTGTTATTTGTTCTCGCATTTGTAATTTTGTATTGAAAAGAAGATAAAGAAAATGTGCTTATATTACTATTATTACTATTACTATTGTTATTATTATTATTATTATTATTATTCTTGCATGTGAAAAGTATGGGCACCACGTAACCTATTAACTGACTCTTAATCTGATCGACTATACTTGCTCGCAATTTGTTTAGGATGATTTGATTAATCTGGACCCAGACACAAGTCTTAGACATCTCAAACTAGGAATACTACTCTTTCATGTGTTGTGATGTTTATAGAGCCACTTTATTATGGGAAAATTTTTATGGTTTTTTATTATTATTTAAACAACTATTTATGATCTTAGCATTCATTGTAATTGTCAGGTTGCCGTAGCATATGCTAAGAGCCTAAGAGCAAAATGTATAATGAAAAAAGTCAACATATCCGATTGAGACACAATATTATGAGGTAGTTTATTAATAATGGTGTTATGTCTTTAGACTTTTTGAGATCAGAAAGGATCCTTCTTGGATGAAGTAGAACAACTTGCCACACCCGGTTGGTTTTGATTGAAATGTGTGTGAGCATGATAGCACTACAAGTAACAATGCTGACACAAGTAGGAAATTATTTAGAGCCATTGCAAGCAATTAGTAGTAATTTCCTAGACAAATAGAAGAGCTTATACAATTAAAAAAAAAAAAATAGAAGAGCTTATATGTTGTTGGAGCTTGAATTTCTTGCATGCCTTTATATATAGAGATAAAAAAGGAAGGTACCTCCCAACTGAGGGGCATTAAATTTTCCTTGCAGAATGGTGCAGGACGTGTTGAATTAGTCCATGCAGACTTGTTTTATGGTCTTTAGGATTGCTGTGTATGTCTGAAATTTACTTCTTCTCACAAAAAGTTTATATTTTGTTGAGCTGAAATAGGAGGGAGGGTAAAAAGTCCCTGGAACAAAAGCTTGTATACTAATCAATGTTAGGGGGTCCAAGATTTTAAGATTGAAGACCAATTTACTTTGGGTAAATTACTACTTACTCACCTGTGATTTGACCAAAATTTAAGTTAATTACCTGTGGTTTAAAATCCCATGATGCAAGTGTTCCGTTGGATTTTTTTTGATATTATGTGATTTTGTATTTTTATGTTTTTTGGGTTTTTGGAGGAGAGAGACATAAAAGTGGAGGAAGATTACATATTTTTAATAGAAGTAGGTTATTGAACTCTAACTTAGATAACCTCAGGTGGATAAAGTGTCAAATTTCAAACCATAAGTATGCAACTTAAATTTCGGCTAAATTACAAGTGAATAAGTTATAGTTTGCCGATTTACTTTTTGTCGGTAGGGTAGTGGCAACTGACAAGAAGAAAGACTTTGAAATTTATTTTTAAGAAAAGTCTTGCACAATTTTTTTTTTTGTGTTTGCAATCACTTCTTTGGCCGAGTCGCGTATTACCACCCTAATACCAACCTGCTTCCTTTTAGAGAACACTGCACCATCAACATTTACTTTGTAACTACCCGATTGTGGAGGGCACCATTTGGTCTCATTCGGAGGCAGTGCTCTAGTGGACTGTGGTCTCTCATTCGCTATCTGGAACTCATCCAACACCCTTAACAAGCTTCTCACAATAGCTTTTCCATTTCTACAATCACCTCCATGCCTTACCTCGTTTCAATTTTTCCATATTCCCCAACATATCACCATAGTACGCTCCACCAAACCGGGGCATGATTCCGTCCACTTTTGTAATTTCCACATCACATCTATGAATTTCCATGATGGGTTGGTTTCAAAGGGTATGATCAACTTATTGGATGACCAAATCTCCTTCGCGCTGTCACAGAGCCAGAATAGATGGCCTGCAGATTCCAAAGCTTTCCCACATGATTCACAAATATTATCCTTGGTTATGTTTCTCTGTCGTAAGTTCTCTTTTGTGGCTAAGATGTTCCTGCACACCTTCCAGGTAAAGTGCTTGATCTTGTTCGACAAATTCATATTCCAAAGGCCCCTCCAAACTTGTTCCAAGGTAGCAGGGTCTGAACTTTTAGGCGTGTTCCCACCAATGGATACTTCTCGAGCCAGCCTATATGCACTCCTTACCGTAAGCTTCCCGTTTTTACTTTCTGCCCATATTAGACGATCCCTAGCTCCATGTGCACTTAGGGGGATGCTTAGGATTGCATCAACATTCTAGGAGAGAAAACATTGGCGAATCAGGTTCTCCTCCCACTCCATTTTGTCCCCATCAATTAGGTCACAAACCTGTGCCACTTGCAAGCCCGTCCTTTCAACTGTTACTACCTTATAGGTGCTCGGGCTATGAAGCCATTTATCCTTCCATACCTGAATCTGTTCTCCATCACCCACTTGCCATCTTATGCCTCTTTTAACCACTGCTTGAGTTGACAAGATACTTCTCCAAGCAAAGGACGGCTGGCTTCCCAAGTTAGCCTCTATAAAGTCACAACTTGGGAAATACTTGGCTTTGTATCTCTATAGAAGAGTGAGGATGAGTTTCTCTGTAATCTCCATCCCTGCTTCGCCAAGAGTGCAAGGTTGAAAAGCTTCAGGTCACTAAAACCCATTCCACCTTTTTCCTTTGGCAAACACGTCTTCTCTCAACTCATCCATGCTAGCGTCTTCTCATCCTTCACTTGTCCCCACCAGAACTACCTTGCCATCCCTATCAGCTCGTCACATAAGGTATTAGGTAGTTTAAAACAGCTCATTTTATATGATGGTACAGCTTGAGCTACCGCCTTTATCAGTATTTCCTTCCCCGCAGTCATGAGTAATTTTTCCTTCCACCCCGCTAGTTTGTTTGACACCCACTACTTCAACTGGGCAAACATGTTCCTCTTCGACCTGCCTACCAAGGAAGGGAGCCCAAGGTAAGATTCATGTGGTTTTATGACCTACGCCCCAAACATCGCCTTGATCGTCTCTCTTGCACCATTGGTCGTATTATGGATAAAGAATAGGGAAGTCTTATTCCTGTTCAATTGTTGGCCCGAGGATGCTTTATAAACCTGTAATACACTCTAAATTTCAGCACTTTCCTTCATTGTGGCCCTCCCAAATATCAAACTGTCTTCGAAAAAAAAATAGGTGTGAGATTCTAGGCCCCCTTTGCCAATGCCGCTACACTCCATAAATCCCTGTTTTGGACAACCTTGTGCAGCAGTGCAGATAACCCTTCAACACAGATAAGGAATAGGTAAGGCAACAACGGGTCCCCTTGACGCAATCCTCGTGTTGGAACAATCTGGCCACAAGGATGCCCATTAATGCACACTGCATAAGTAACAGATGAGACACACCTCATGACCAATCGAGTCTAGTTCTCATGGAATCCCAGCTTGGCCATTATTTGTTGTAAGCATCCCCATTCCACACGATCATAGGCCTTACTTATATCCAACTTCAATGCCATCTCCCTACTTTTTCCTGTTGATGTGGTTCATTATCTCATGGGCCACTAGCACCTTGTCAGTGATGAGCCTCTCTGAAACAAAGACACTTTGATTCTCACATACTATATCCTACAACACCAGCTTCAACTTGTTCACCATTGCTTTGGATGCTAGCTTGTATGCCACGTTGCAAAGACTAATTTTTCTATAGTCAATCACTCTTTCAGGGTTCTTGGTTTTGGGAATAAGTACAATGTGGGTTTAATGAAATTTAGGGGGAGCTGCACCATGGTTAAGAAAATCCAACGCAATTTGTATAACAATAGAGTTTACAGTAGGCCAAAAATGCTGGTAGATTAAGGGGGCATACCATCGGGTCTGGGCTCCTTCATAGGGTACATTTGCTTTAAAGCTTTCTCTACCTCTAGAGCCTGAAATTCCTATAGAAGTCTGGAGTTCATTCTGTCAGCTACTTTGGTCTGAATGGCATTAATAAGTTCTGCACTGACATTCGATTGAGAGGATGTAAATAGTTGCTTAAAATACTCCGCAAATGTCTTGCTTATAACCCTTTCATCCTTCTACCAAATGTCGTCGAAATCCTTGATTCTGGGAATGGAATTTCGTTGGTTTCTGTTTGAGGCATTGGCATGAAAGAAAGAGGTATTACAATCTCTAGACCGCAACCAACAGTTTCTTGATCGTTGATGCCACATATCCTCTTCCACGACCATCATCCAGTTTAGCTCCATCTTTGTTTCGTGAATCTCCTCCATATTTACAAGACCATACTATCTCCCTTCCAACCATTGGAGTTTTTTCTGTAATGCTGATATCTTCTGACCGACATGACCAAACGTAGTTTTGTTCCAAGAGGAGAGTGACCTCTTGCATTCATCCATGCACTGCGTAAACTGGTGTGGAGTGCCCATACTTGTTCCTCTCTCCCATGCTTCGATCACCATTTCCTTGCATTGCTTGGCTCTTAGCCATATTAATTCAAACCTGAACATTTTTTTACCTTCGAGGCACTCTATGTCTTGTCTGAGGAGTTTTGAGTACTAGCATGTAATGATCCGACGTCAAGGTTGCCACGTAATATAACCTCACTCTCGGAAACATTTTCAACCAAGCCATGGATACCAAAGCCCTGTCTAGACATTCTCTAACCCAACCACAAGACCCCAGCCTCCTACTCCAAGTATAGTCCGCTTCGATATATCCCATGTCTCGGAGGTTGCATCGGTTTATTGTCTCCCTAAAGTTACTCATCTGCCAGTCCAGTCGTAAGTTACCATGCACCTTCTCCCCTAGGTGTAGTATTTTGTTAAAATCCCCCATGCAAATCCAAGGGAGATCAGATCTTCTACCCAACTCCTCCAACAGTCTCCATGAGTCCTCCCTATTAATGGTTTCTAGGTGACCTCCACAACCTGTTACCATGTTCTTCAATAATTATAGCATCAATATGGCAAGGAGAAAAGGTTCGAACCTCCACTTTCGTAGAGCTTCTCCATAAGAGTGTCAGACCACCTCCCCGCCTTACACTAGGAACTACTAGACCTTGTTGCCGATCCAATTTGCTCTTGATTCCTGCCACTTCCTACACCACGAACTTGGTCTCAATAAGAAATACCAAGGTGGGATCTTCCTCGAAAACCGCCTTTTGGAGAGCTTTAACTGTGCAGGGGTTCCCATGCCCCCGACAGTTTCAGCACACGACACTTATTGCTCTTGGTAGGGCTGTCCTGCAGCCACCGCCGATCCCAGTTGTGCCATAAGTTTACTAAGCACCAAAACCTCTCCTTCTATCCTTTGTTTCTTCCCCACCTCCTCTCCCATTGAAACCTCCTTTAATGGTGATCGTATCTTTCACTTTGGCCCCATATCATTCTCTTCTAACACCATCACCATATCTCTAACCTCGTCCTCCCTTTGTACTTGGCCTAGTTCCTCCTTCATAATGTTTTCCTTCCCCATCACTTTACGCCCCTATTTATTCTTTTTCTGAACAGTGCCCGTCACCTTTCTCATTTTGGTTTCACATGATGGTTTTGTGATATTGGATCCTAAAGAAAATACGCTAATGGCTAGACTTAATGCCTGACCCATAATAATGTTCTGAGAAGTGGGAAGCTATGTGATCGAACCCATAGTCTTTGAGCCTAATGCAGATGTAGGCCCATTTCGAGGGCCCATTAACTTTTCCAGCTCTTTCCCCGATTTTATGGAATTTGAATATTCCAAATTCTTCATCTTGTTTTCCGCAGGATCCAAAATAGTATCTGTTAATGGCAAATCTTCCAAAATCGTAGTAGCTCTTGTGATAGCGGCATCGATCTCTCTTAATTGCTCTTCGAAATTCGTGGATGTAGCGTCTCTGGGTTTGCAATGTTAGCCCTAGTGGATTCCACGTCATCAATCACGTGTACATGTCCCTGGTCAGCCCCTACTTGCTTTGTTCTATGGTTGGACGATACTGCTCCCTTGCTGGGATCATCCACACTATGTGATCCATCCCTTCTTATGTTACTCTGGTTTGTTGCGATGCCCAATTGTGGCCTTTGGAGTCGATCCTGAGTTGCGCGCAGCCATGGACTGAACTGCTTGTCCTCCGCCCTAAGTGTCTCTTTACTATGTATCCACTAAATGCAGTCTCGCTCATCATGGTCAACCTTCCCACACCAGTAGCAGAAGATGGGTAACCTCTCATATTTGAAATCAACCCACGTCAACAGTGACCTCCCTATGTGAACCAGTCTACCTCTACATAGAGGCTGAGTTATATCCATCGATACTCGTATACAAAAATAGCCCCCTAAGCGGAAGCCTTTCTCATCAACGTCTACCTTCTCAACCACCCCTAGTATTCCACCAATCCGTAAGCCAGCTCCCCTTGTTTGGCTCATAGTGGGGAGCCCATGGATTTGTACCCAGAACGATGCCCTGCAAAACTTTAATTTGTTTACTGCTTCCCCCTCACCAAGTTTATGGAGAACCACCAAGTATTTGTTGAAAGACCAGGGGCTTAGCAAAAGGACTCTATCTAGATCTTTCTCGTCCTTAAACTGGAAAAGAACCTTCTTTTCCCCCATGTCACAGACCTCAAAGTTCTTCTTGGTTCGCCAAACAGACTTCAGAACCCTCGCCATCAATTCTAGACTCACCCTCCTTTTCGTACAAAATTTTCCGGCCAATACATACCTCATTTCTGCCATAGGTGGTGTCAAATCCACCTCACTTTCTTCTCTTTTCGACAATCGTAGACCTGCGCACTTGTTTGCGATATCGTCCATGATGACAACAGTAAGTAAAGACCAGAAAACTAGTTTCTACCGTCAAAACAGAGAGAGATGTTTGCCTAGCGGCAAGCCCTATTTTCACCTCTAGGGTTCCATAGAAGACCTAGAGAGAAGACACCCTATACATTTGTTAATGTGTAATTCCTCTCTTTGATTCTTTAAAAAAGGAGGAGATATTTTCTCATTAAATATATTGTAAATAAATAAGTTTAAGAATAAGTTTAAACCATCATACAAATTTTTAGAAGATTTTATATAAATAAATAATTAAAAATAAATAAAGAGATAGTATTATTTAAAGAGATAAACAATAATTCATCAAAAGCTAAAAGTGAGAAGGAGGAAGATGATCATGATAAGTAAGTATAAAGATTATCACACAAAAAAAAAAAAAAAAACCCCGTACAATATATCATACGTTTTATAAAATAGATAGATTAATTAAAGAAAAATTTTATGAGGGAAAAAGGAAAAATAAATAATTTATTAATAATTTATATCTAGTTTTTTTAGGAAAATTTATATTTAGTTAGTGTTTAACTTTTTATCAATAAAAATATATATTCTATAAGTATATAATTAAAAATTTTGGATATTTACCTTTGGTGATTAAAATGAGTCGTGGGATTTGAGATTACTCCAGATTTTTATCATTCCCACTATTTTAGCCCACAGATTTGGTTTATTCCTACAAGATTCACCTTGACTCTTCTTATATATATAATCATCCCCATGAAAATGTTTTTCTTATGAGTTTTTGTTTATTTATTATTATTAAGAACAAAGTAGTACTAGTTAGAATTATTTCAAAATGCTAAACCGCATACCAATGTCTCTCCTGTCAAAAAAGGGTAAGTATGAAATCGAATTGCAGGGTGTAAATATTAAGGTAAGTGTTGTTGATACTGCTTCTATGGTTGATGCTAAGATAAATGAGTAACAATCTTCATTAAAGGCTTTACTGATTCATGTTGTAGGAGTAGGACTCGATGTTATGACTGTTCCAGTTGTGTTGGGACTAATTGCTTGGTCATCCAAGTATGCTACTTAGACCGTTTTCCTTGTTCCCTCTTGCAACAATCTAATTCAATTCGGAAAAAGCAAAATATGTTTAAGTAGTTCTAAAATGATAAAATCTTGAACATATCTATGTTATAATTAAATTACATTAACTAATATCCTATATGTTTAATAACCCATAGCACCACTACAGTTGAAAATTTCCACGCCTAAGCATGGGTTACACACTAGTATTAACTAATGTATAGCCCCGTGCATATGGACGGATACAATTAAAAACAATCGCAATTACACGATTTAAATTATACAATTTTTTTAGAAGAAATTCAAATTATAAATGGTATTAGCTTACATATTTTTTAAACCATACATTTTAAAAATATGTAATGGTTTCTCATTTTATATATATATATATATATATATATATATATATATATATATTTATTTATTTATATGTAAAATTTAGAATTTAATTGAGATTAGACTTTTCAGTTTTTGTACCCAATAATTCACTTGCTACAAAATTTTAAAAAATAGATGAAGACGTGACACAAAATTAGACTTCAATTGGATTTGGCTTCTTTGATATTTACACTCAATAATTCACTTAACACAAAAATTAAAAATTAGATGAGACACATGTCACAAAATTGAGAATCTAATTGGATTTTCTTTAAGCTTTGGCTTTTAATATATATAGACTATAATTACACACATATATGGATTCAAATTATACATAGTTTAAGAGTTATACATTTTTTAAGTCATAGATGAGTTTTACTCTCTCTCTCTCTCTTTTAATTTTTAATTTTAGAATTTTTTATATACGCATGATTTGGCTCTCTCTCTTTCTTTCTTTTTCTTTTTTCCTTTCTTTATTAAGTTTTTAATGGTTTATTTATAGGCAAAACTACACTATTAGTCGCTTAAGTTTATCCTATGAGCACAATTGGTCCCTTAAATTTTAAGTGAGTGCTATTAGTCTTTTAAGTTTTAAAAATGAGCATTGTTAGTCATTCTGTTAACTATTGTTAATGTTATTCACTATGTGGCTAACGGAATAATTACGTGGCTTCTTTAATTGAGTTGGTCCAATACAAAGCAACTTAGTCAATTAAAAAATTATGTAAGCTCCAACCCACGAAAACTTTTTTTTTTTCAAGCAAAAACAAAAGAAGCCAAACCCAAACCCACGCCTCCTAACCTTCATCTATCATGGCCATCAAAGCTCGTGATGGTCATCCACCTCTTTCACCCAGCTGAACCCATGAGTTTAGGTACAAAATTCTACAAATCTATTATTCCCCAAGATAGCCCACAAAAGGAACTTACATAAAAATCCAAAAATGAAGAAGAAATTTTAGGTTGATAGAGAGAGATCTTAGTCCGAAATTGGTTGAAGAGAAGCAGCGGCTAAGGAGGAGGGGTGGGCCACCTTTGCTTCTCCAACGTCGACGCCGTCAACTAGAGTCATCGAGTCTTTGCATGATAGCTTACTAGTATGTGGTGGCTGACACAAAATATGAAGGCAACTAAGGTTTCTGTCTCTTCTTTTTCTTTTCTTTTTTGAGAGAAAAACAAAATGGACTTAACTTGATGTAGTCAAAATGTTGGCTTTAAAACCGTGAACGTTATTGGACTGCTTTATTTTCAAGAAGACATAATCCATCTAGTTCTAATTCTAGTAACAGACTCGCTTTTCACCCACACTGTATGGCAGAGGGTCAAAGGTTGACGATGGAGAGATGGTTGTGATTAATTTGGGATGGAGGTGGGAAAGATAAGCGTGACGATTGAGGAGCACAGAGATTGTACCATTTGTTTTGCTTATATGGACCTGACTTTTTTTTTGAGAGAGAGTTTCAACTTATGGGCGTCTGATCCTGATGATAGCTCTTTATCATCAGATCAAGACATTAATCAATTTTTGGTGTAAGTAGGGATTGAACCCCAGATCTCTTATTCAACCATCAGAGACTTTACTAGTTGAGCTAACTGGAACCTACTATATGGACCTGACTTGGATTTTAATTGATGTGTCTTATTTTGATTGGTCTAAGTATGTAAAAAGATGTCACATATTTTTTTGTTAGCCACATGTACAATAATACTAACGAAAGTTAATAAAATGACTAATAACACTCTTTCTTTGAACTAGTGGCAGCTCCAGGATTTTTTTTTAAGGAGAGTCAGTAGTGGCAGAGCTAGGAATTTGTCATAGGAGCGATTAAAAAATAAAACGATTAATTTTTTTTTTGTATATAAAACTTTCATATTATATACAATAATCTAAAATAAATAAAATTTAGTACACAATACAACTATATCGTGTAATAGTCTAAAAAAATTATTAATAGTTTAAAGATTAGTAAGACAACAACCATTGAATGCATAATAACTTTTTGTATTTATATGTAATATTAAATAAATAAAAATATATGAGAAAGATGAATAATAAATTGTACAATTTTTTTTTTACCACCGCATACCCTTGGTGCGATGGTTACCCTACAAGTATAAGTGCTTGTGGGGTGTGGGGGGCAAGGTTTGGGGTTCAAGTATATAGGAGGGAGTTTCACACACATATACACTTAGATTAGGCTAGAGTAGAAATTCTATCTTATATTATAATAATAATAATAAAAGTGTACGATTTTTTTTAACTATACACATGGTCACTCTCTTAGAATTGGAGCAAGCAAAGATAAAAGCTAAGAAAACTACTTGATCAAAGAAAGATAAAAGCTAAGAAAACATAGATTGGAAAAAGAGAGAGAAAGAAGTCACAGATATAAATATAGATCAGTTGGTTGAAACATTAGTGTAATTTTTTGCTGATGAAGAAAAAAAGTGCAAGGAAAAGCAGCTTCATTTTGTTGTCAACATAAAAGTAAGCCAGAGCCCCAGATAGAAGGTTTATTTATTTATTTATTTTTAACGAACAAGCAAAAATTTGAAATATTTTTTTCTTTATTATAAAATTATAGTCAAAATGCAAAACTCACCTTCTAAGTTTCAGCACTTTTCATTTCAATCCTCTAAGTTTGAGTTTTGTCATTTCTGTCCTCTAAGTTTCATTTATTCTCAATCAAGTCATCCCTTAACAATCTGTTAAATGTTGTCGTTATCTCTATTAAAAACGACGTTTTGTCATTTTTAAAAAAATTTAATTTTAATTTATTATTTTAAGAAAACATTAATTTCAACAACAAAAAAAAACCTGAAATTATACTAAGAAACGACGAACATCATTGAAGAACAAAATTGAATCCCTACCTGATACCCTGGCCCAATTCTGAGGGATTGAGAAAGAGAATGAGAGATACCACAAAATCTCATCGGAATTCAATTCCGGATATCATAAACTCCCTCCCTTAAAAAACAAGGATATTACATCGTACTCTACTCAGAATGCAAAACCACTCTCGAAGATCATCACCAATTCCTTGGAATTCATCGACGGAGTTCTCGGCTTCTAGATCTCTGGTTTGTAAACCGATACTTTGGCTTGAGTCAAGCAAAGGTCGAGATCGTTGGGTACGATTTGTTCAGCTTGCCGATATACCTGCGTTTTTGCGAGACTTTGGGTCAGGAATTTGAGCTTAGGTCCCAGAGATTCCACATGTTCGTACAGGTCACACTAACCTTAGAGACCTTGTTTGAGCTAGAATCGGTGCACCGGCTGTAAGAAGCTCAAGCATTGGACGCAAAGTACCATCACGTAGGACGATCTCAATTGCCGCCTATTTGTACAGATCAAGTTTTAGTGCCAATATGTTCGTAAAGATCGAGTTTTGGCTCTCATTATATGTTGTAGTTGTGCAATCTCTCTTTCTCTCTCTTTCCCCATCTTTCTCCCTCTTAATCTCTTAGTATCAGGTGGGGATTCAATTTTGTTCTTCAATGTTGTTCATCATTTCTTAATCTAATTTCCGGGTTTTTTGAAAAAAAAAACAAATTTATTTATCAAAATTAACGTTTTCTTAAAATAATAAACTAAAATTAAAAAAATTTTAAAAAAAAATGACAAAATGGTGTGGCTTTACTGTAGATAATAGCAATAACTAACAGATTGTTAACGAAGGACTTGATTGAGAATGAATAAAACATAGAGGCCTAAAATGACAAAACTCAAACTTAGAGGACTGAAATGAAAAGTGGTGAAACTTAGAGGGCGAGTTTTACATTTTGGCCTAAAATTAAATATTTTAAAAGTAGTAGTGTTGTTGACACAACACTTGCACAAAAATTTCACAACAAAATATAGGTGGCAAGTTGTTAAAGGTAGATAAAAAAAAGTGATATATTAGCAAAAAAGAAAGATAAAAAAGTGATGTCAATTGTGAGTCAAAATAAAAACTAGTTACAATTTGTCGCTTACCCTCTATTGTAAAATTATTGTGAAAATAGCATTAAAATGATCATATTCAAGTTTATTTTAGCTAGATTTAAAAAAATTTATGGTCAAGGTGTTCAAATATTTATTTTAGGGAAGCCAAAACAATTTTTGTAAAAGAATTTATATATTAGAAAAAATTCTAGGTTAGGGGGTGGCCAGCACATAATGCCACCCTTTCTTTAAACTTGAGGAACCAATAGTGCTCACTTTGAAACTTAAGGGACCAATTGTGCTCACAAGGTAAACTCCAAGGACTAAAAGTGTAATTTTGCCTTATTTATATTATACCATTTGTCTTTTGCACAACATTAACTCACCTAAAACAAAAATTTTTAAAACTTAGAAATGATACATGGTGTAAAATTAGATAACAATTGTAATCTGATTTAGAATTTAATTAGATTTTCTCTCTGCATTGATTTTAATTATTTATATAGTCATAAATGAGTTTACTCTCTCTCTCTCTCTCTCTCTCTCTCTCTCTCTCTCTCTCTCTCTCTCTCATTTTTTATTTTTTATTTATTTTTATTTTTGAATATGCACATGAGTTTATTCTTTTATTATTATTATTATTATTGGATTTTTGATGATTTATTTATATTGGACTCTTCGTCTTTTTCACAACATTAACTCATCTATAACAAAAATTTTAAAAACTTAGATAGGACACTAAAGCAAAATTAGACAATAATTAGAATCTAATTTAGAATTAAATTAGATTCTCTCTCAGTTTTGACTTTAATTAGTGTAAGAGTTAGAGAAATGCTACGTCCACAACACTTTCACAATAAATTCTAAGTGGTAGGTTGTTACAGGCTATAATTAATGACAAAAAATTAATTTCAATGATGAATTTAAATTAGAACCAGTAGCAACTTAACACCTAGAATTTGTGTGAAAATATTGTGAATATAGCATTTCTCAAATAATAATAAATAAATAAATAAGCAATACACAAAAAAATTCACAACATTTTTCACAAGTTGAATTGACAAACTTTTACTAGTTCTTATCTAAGTCCATCACTAACATCACTTTTTTACTTATAACTGTCAATCTACAACATTAACAAGTGTGAAAAGTTTTGTAAATTTTTTTTTTTTTTTTTTGTATAGACTTTGCAAAAAAAAAAAAAAAATCTACGTAGTTCATATTAATTAGTAGTAATTTTCGCATATAAAAAAAGACAATAAAGTTTAAGTAATATTTAATTTTTAAAAAATATATTTAAATATATAAGAGGTCTCAATTTTAGTTTTAGCCTTAGGCCCACAAATATATTAAGCCACCCCTACATACATAGCGTATAAAAAGCAATGGGTCTCACCCTTATTTTATATATATTTTTGCACTTTTATGTACGAAAAGAAGTAACTTCTGCCTAGAATCCATTAAATTGAAAATTTCTTAGAGAAAAAAAAAAAATCAAGCTTGAAATTCAAAGCAAAGAATATTTGATTAGAGAAAAAGCAAAGAGAAGAGAGAGAAAGTGAGAGGGCTTACCGTGAGAAAGAGAATATGCCAAAAAATTATGTTTCCCACGGCTACAGAAGAATATAATATTTATAGGAGATGCAACGAGTGACAAAGAGATTGTTTTCCAATTTTTTTTTTTTTGGGAAAACAAGTTATAAAGAATAAGCCTTATTTTTATTAAGGTTTTCCATTAACTAAAGATTGTTTTTCATTGACCTTTTTTTTGTGCTACTAAACACGGAAAAATATGAAAAACTATCTTTACAGAAGGTTTTTCTGCGAAACAAACAAGGCATATATATATTGATTACAATTGCACATATATGGATTTAAATTATGCTTGGTATAAGAGTTAAATATTTTTTTAAGTCATAAATGAGTTTTACACTCTCTTATTTAATTTAGTTTTTTTATATACACATAAGGGCTCTAGCCGAGTTTCTAATAAGGGTCCGTTTGGAAAGAACTTATTTTGCTGAAATTGAAAATTAAAAATATTGTAGCAAAATAATTTTTAAATGTATAAATAGTGTTGTAGAACCTATTTTTAATGAAAAAAATAGCTAAAAAGTGAAATTTGTGGGATCTGTAAACAGTACACGGTGCATTATGGAAAAGTCATTCTCGTTCTTTACTCTTACCTTCGAACTCGCTGCTTCGCTCTCCGATCTGCCACTCCACCTCCGTGACTTCTCCTCCTTTCGATTTTTGAAGTTCCGAAGCTAAGCCAAAACCAAACCCGACCCACCCCAGTTGGTAGCTGAGGCTGTGTGTTGTCTTTGTGAAATCCGTAAAACAACATCCTCTCTTCTTTTTATATGCAATCCTTTGATTATTAGAGTAAGCCTTCCATTTCGTGCTTTTACCTCTTCTCATTATTGTTCTACTATTAGAGAAAATGCGAAAACCTCATATCAGAACCAGAATCAGTTGTTGAAATCTGTGAGAGATCACTGCAAATTTGGAACCTTTAAGAATCTTGATCATGCCTTAGGCCTGTTTGATACAATGCTTCACATGCACCCTTTGCCTTCCATTGTCGATTTTACTCTATTGTTGAGTGCCATTGCAAGAATGAAGCATTACTCCATAGTCATTACTCTAATTAGAGATATGGGCTCCTTTGGAATTACTCCCGATGTTTATACTCTCAATGTTTTGATTAATAGCTACTGCCATTTGAACCGGGTCGATTTTGGTTTCTCTGTCTTAGCAATAATTTTGAAACTTGGTTATCAGCCTACCCAACCTACTCTAAACACTCTTCTTAAAGGTCTCTGTCTTCAAAGTAATATTTCTAATGTAATTACTTGTGGGACGATAGTAAACTGTCTGTGTAAGATTGGCAAGACTAGTGCGGCTATTAGGTTGCTCAGGAAGCTTGAAAAAAGGAATTTTGAACAAAATGTGGTGGTCTATAGCTTGGTCATTGACAGTTTATGTAAGGACAGATTGGTAACTGAGGCTTTGAACCTTTTATCTGAAATGATGAGTAAAGGCATTCAGCCAAATGTTGTCACTTACAGTTGCGTAATTCAAGGACTATGCAATTTTTGCCGGTGGAGGGAGGCTGCTACCTTGTTGAATGAGATGGAACAAAGGAAGGTCATGCCAGATGTACAAACATTTAGCATATTGGTGGACACACTTTGCAAGGAAGGGATGTTGACTGAGGCAAAAAAAGTTGTTGATGTGATGATTCAAAGAGGCATTGATCCTGACAAAGTCACTTACAATTCTTTGATTGATGGTTATTGTTTGCAAAACAGACTGGATGAGGCAGTTAAGATGTTTAATATGATGGTTGAGAAGGGTTGTTCACCCAATGTGTTTAGCTATACCATATTGATAAATGGATATTACAAAAGTAAAAAAATTGATGAGGCAATGCGTCTCCTTTACAAAATGTCCAACAAAGGAATGACTCCCGATGTAGTGACTTACACCACTCTTATTGGTGGGTTTTTTCGAGTGGAGAGAGTTCAGGCTGCAGTAGAGCTATTCAATACAATGCGAGCTTGTGGCCAACATCCAAATCTCCAAACCTATGCCATCTTGTTAGATGGATTTTGTAAGAATAGGCAAATTGTTGAGGCAATGGCATTGTTTCAGGAGATGGAAGAAAAAAAGTTGGACCACGATATTGTGTTTTACAACATCTTGATTGATGGTTTCTACAATGTTAGGGAACTTACAACTGCAAGAGAAATCTTTAGTGGTCTTTTGGCAAAAGGGTTGCAATCTAATGTACGGACTTAATGATCAAAGGATTTTGCAAGAATGAACTAATTGATGAAGCAGGTGAGCTGCTTGAGGAAATGGATAGCAACGGTTGTTCACCTGACGATCGCACATATAACACAATAATTCAAGGGTTATTGCAACATAGTGAGACATCAAAGGCAATTAAATATCTCAAAATAATGGTTGACAGGGGTTTTTCAGCAAATGCGACCACTGCAACCATGTTTATTGACTTGCTGTCATCGAATCAAGTAGATAAAAATATTCAAGAATTGCTTCCGAAGTTCGTGTGAAGGTTTTTTAGGTTATCAAGATCAAGGATAACATTCATATTTAACCAATCACAAGTCATTATGCGAGTGATGTATATTTGCTTCAGTAAAATTTAATACTTTTTATGAGATGGTATTTCTTTCCAATTCTGTGCACTAGATTGTTTGTTCCTTTTACTATCCTATCTTTTGTTGGTGATTTTGTTGTACACTCATTTTGTTGCATTAAACCCTTTCTTATGGATAGGTGTTTCAATTTTTTTCTAATGTATGCACTCCCTAAACCAACCCCAAATTCTTAAACCATTAGTGATTAGGTCTGCACCAAATTAGTTCTTGAATCAGTTTTAGTTTTACAAATGTAGTCTAGTTGTAATTTGCTTATCAAATTTAGAGCCCATTTGGATAGGCTGTTTATAAAACCTTAACGCACGTTTTAGACAAAACGTGATTTGCCAAATCGTTTGGCTCCACAAAATCAGCACGTTTGCGTTTTCAAAATCCAGATTTTTCACGTTTACAAAACACTGCTAAGCTTTGCTTTTTCAAAAATGCAGATGGGTTAACTGCTATTTTTTTCTTCAAAAAATCAAAATAGTGCCAATACGATAAGAAATACCAGCTTTATCCCTTCCCTGATGTATATCTCATCTTCTATTTTCTCAGTTAGTCTATACTCCTCCATGTATATCTTCTACTCTGTTCTCTCTGTCTCCACTAGCTCTCAATTCTCTGTTCCTGCTTCTGCTTCGTTCTTCATCTTGCTTACCAGGTAACAATTCTCTGTTCCTCTTTTGCTGAATATATGTTATAGATTTGGGCTTTTTACATGGTGAGTTACATGATTGTTTGAATTTGAAATCAAAAGTTTAGAACTTATTTTGGTTGAGAGATTTGTTGCTTCTGTTGTTTTTGTTTCTTCATGGGTTGTGGATTTATTTCGGTTTTTGGTTGCTTTTGAGACCTGCCCATTTTGGGTTTTGATTATAATTATTGTTTTATATTTGTAGACACATAGATACCATTAGAATCAGACCCCTTTTTTTTTTTTTTTTTTTTTTTTAGTGTGTTGGGAATAAATGGATAAAGGAGTTTTCCTTATTATGTTTCTCATTCAAGAATCATGATTGTGTTTATGGGCTTTTGATAAAAATTCAATTTTTAACATTCTTTAGTGATGAAAAGCTTATTGGGTATTGTAAATGCACTTCCAGTATAGTGTTTGTGTATCCTCTCTATGCGAGGTGGCCCTCTGAGTTTGACAGATTTTGGAATCTATTTATGTGTGCTGCTGGGGAGTTGAGGGTTAGATATGTCTATCTCTATGTGCTTGTAGTGGGCATAGTTCTGATAACAAAGGGAAAAAGAGCAAAAATTACAAATTTGTTGGTTTAAAAGTACAAATTTTTACATAGGTTCTAAAAGTATTACAACTCAAAAAGAATTATAGTATTTGGTACTGAGTTTCAGATTAGTAGGACTAGGAACCAAAGTTTATTCTTCTGGTGTCCAAGTGGTTCATAAGCTTCTAATACATTTTTTTTTTTGAAATGATTGAATGGTGATGAATTGGATGTGATCTGATTGCTATTGAACTGTGATCTTATTAATCTAGAGATATATTTCTGCTGTGGGGTTGGATTGCTAATAGGCAAGCTGCACTTCCACATTGCAGCCAATCCTATGTTTCATGAGAGGATGAAATACAGAGAAATTGACTGACATGTTGTGCGAGATAAAGTCATTGCAAAAGTAATTAGATTGCTGCACATTAAGACCAAGTCACAGATAGGAGATATGTTAACCAAGATAAGCCTAGTTAACATCCATTCCCCTGCTAATCTTGAGGGGGAGTATCAGAGAATAGAAGACAAGAAGTTTAAATTAAAGCTTAATCCTGGTCTAGAAGAGAGAAAAGAAGAAGAAAGAAAGCAAGTCAAGCTAGTTTGAATTTCTTGTAAAATAACAGTAGTTTACTTGTATAAATCAAAGCTAAAGGTCGTTTAGTATTAGATAGTTGAATTATATATACTAGCCATGTACACATTGTTCAATATGGCAATATATATACAGCTTCCATACCCTTAGGAGTATGATATTTACTGGGCCTCTGACTGGCTGAGATGTTGTCCAGGACTAGGATGTGCAGTGGAATCTTAGCTGCTGCTCTTTTTGATTTTTCCCTGGAATTAATTTTCAAAGATGAAGGCAATCCCGATTCCCCTCTCTACCACCTTTTTTGATACACTGCGCTGTGCTGAGCATTATCCTCATATCTGAGCGTGTAAATGCAGATATGCAGAGAGAGTTTGGGCAGGAGGTGTTTATAATGAGGTGTGTTTCACTGTGTTATTTGCCAAAATTTTGACCTGGGATACATGTTCTTCATATCTTAATTCTGTGGAAAAACATGCAGCATAATAAAGGAAACTCAGCAGTGATTGGCAGTGAACTAAATTTTTGTTTTCATTATATTTTGTCACTCTTGATCAACTTCAAAATTCAAAAATTGAAAACACAAATCATATATTTCAACCATGGTATAGAATAGTCTAGTTGAGAGGTGGGTGGGTTTTGAGTTCAACTACAGTGCTCAAGTTGAACTACTGTTCAAACTACTCCCCTCCTTGCACCTTTACAGACTTTTTTATTGACATTTTTACCCAGCACTTTCTACCAATGATGATAGAAGTAGAACAATCAACCCTAAGCAGGTGAGTTAGTAACGGTTATAAAAATCTTTAATTCATTGACTGTAAAATGTAACATTTCTTTCATGTTGGAGTAATGAGATTAAATGTTCATGTCCCACTGCATACTTGTCAGCATCACTCAACTAGCCCATGCTCTCTTATTTCATTTTGTTATTGGAGTTGTTTGTCCCTACATCTTTTAATCAAAATAGTCATTTTGTCCATTATGGTACTAAAATTAAATTTGAATTCTGTAAACACTTGATTGCCAGTAGAATAAATTATGACAGAAATGAAAATCAAGACTTACAAGTGATTTATATTGTGTTGCTCTTAGTCTTTGCTTATTGGAACTTTTCTTTTTCCATCCCAAGTGTATTTGAAGCTTTTCTGTTGAGCATGTTGCACTGTTGTTTGATGGATGATGACCTGGAGTTCTGCCTTGTTATGGAGCTAATCATGCTTGTAGCTGTGAGGAAAAATGGCTTCTCTGAAATTTGAAATTTTATTATTAAACTAACCTAGTGGTAAAAAGAGGTGGATGAGCTTGTTTGGTCAAGCTGGTATCTTTTATTTTTATTTTTATTTTCGGAGAAATAAGCTGGTATGCTGATGTTCTTATGGTCTTGTGGCATGAAAAAGTGGTTTATAACATGCATACAAGTATTGCGATGCCAAATTTCTGTACTCTTCTTGAAGCTATATACTGATTGTCAATGATGTAGAACTTTAGTTAGCCACTCAAATTTGTTTGCCACTTGTAGGAAATTGTGTGTTCCTGTGCAATCTTCTTGACTGAAAACACCTGGCTTTAATAACTCAAATAGTTTCATCTACAATGCAGCCACTCCACTTAAATTTCTCTGCCAATTGCTGGATGCAATCTTCTTAATTGAAATACCTGGTTTTGATAACTCCAATAGTTTCATCAAAGAAACAGGCACTCCACTCCATTCCACTCCAATAGTTTGATAAATCTACTGTTCACAGAATAAACTAAGCTCCAGAATAGCTGCAGTTGATGCTCGAATATAATCTCAATCCACTCCCCCTCCTTTCACCTCACAAACATTTTTGTTTACATTTTTCCTTGGCATTTTGCTACCATTGAAGCTATAATAATCAGAACTGACAAACCTTTAATTCAATGGCTGTGCACGTACACTTTCTTTCATGTTTGAGCCATGAAAGATGGGAAGATACTCTTGTTGAAGCTATATATAGTTGGTTGTCAAAAGTGTAGAAGTTTAATCAGCCATTTAAAATTTATACATTAATCTTCATTTTTACATTAGAGACCATAGTGCTTGTAAAATGGCCCTAATTATCATATTTCTTTGACTTTAAATTAGAATGAAATGGCTCCATTAATGTGGCACATAACTAACTAAGCACAACAGGAGGTAACATATGGGAAGATCATTACAGATTCTTCAGGACCCATACAGTTATTTATAATTATTATTTTTTGATCAGTAGGGTCCATACAGTCATTAAAGGAGGCAGTTGCCTGATAAGTCACTGTTGGCATAGTTGTGGTCAAATGTTTGTTGGGTGGCTTGATGTTTTTCACCATTTTTTTGTACTACAAAACCAGGCCACATACCATATATGTTGGATGTCTTAATGATTCTGAAGTTGTTTTGAACAACTGGCTAGTTCTTTTAAGTATTTCGACTTTTTTGGTCAAATGACAGCTGCATCTTCAATTAAATTCCCCCATTTTTTGCATCCTACTGTGGTTTAATGAAGGATGAGCAAAGGAAAAAACAGTGAGAGGATCCCTGTAATGCGAGCTAGTAGCTGCTCAATTCTGCTTGGATTTTGCTCTAGTTGTTAATTGTATTATTCACTTGCAAGAATTCTTCAAGCTGCATGTGGAGATTGCTTGAAATTCATTCAAATTAGGTATTTATAACTATCTTAGCAAACAAAAGTCAATTTCATGAAGCATAATAGGAAGATGAGAAAACTTCATATAAAGGTGGTGCTATAAAAGGTTTGCAGCTCATTGTCTCGCTAAATTTGCAGCTGTTCATAGATCTACTGTTTGTTGTAATTTTCATACTCTTCCTGCTGCAGTCTTGGATGCCTGCAGGAAGGATACTGCTTCTACGTTGTTTAAATAATATGCTCGGTTTGTTTGCAAAAACAACACTTAGAAGTGATTAGCAAACAGAATCCTACCTCTTGGCAAGATGTGGCAGGTGCCTCGGTCTACTGCAGACATATGAAACACCATTGTGAGGAACCACATCTCCAAGACATTAAATTTAATATGTGGTAGATGTGTTACAGCATGTCTAACTAATGTTAATGACATTCAAATTGCCATATCTTCCGCTTCAACAATCTTATGTTGTATTTCTTTGATCACTGGGTATATTGTAAACTTCTTTGTGCAAGATTGAAATTAGTTCTTCGACAGTTGGTGACAGAAAATCTAAAGTTGTTTTTACTGAAACGTAAATCTGAGCCCATCAGTCCATGAAGTGATTATGGTTTTGTCTAAACAACCTTAGGCCTAAGGGTATTTAAACATGTTCTCATCAACCCATTATCAAACCCAGCTTGCTAGAGGCATTGTAGGTTTTGTGAATTGGATAGAGGAAATTCCTTTTATTATTGAACATGTTTTAGCTCAAGACATCATGTTTTTATCCTCTTCTAAATGAATTTTCAATCTTTCCACAAATTTAAAATAAAAAGTTTCAAGAAATTGAAAATTTTTAGTCTGACAAAAACTATATTACCAAACATTTTAATGTTTGCTTTAATTGTTTTAATCATCTATCATAATTTTTTATTTTAATATAAGACTTACACTATAGCTTCTTCATCATGTGGCTCAAATTTGAAAATAACAGGAACAAAATTAATTGCTACCAAAATATAGGGGTCAAATTGACACTAACTACAAAATGTAAGGACTGAAATTGTATTTACCAAAAAATTATGAAAAATGTTTGTAACTTAATTGCAGTCACTTCTTTCACAAATAGACCGGTTAGTACTGTATTATTTCAAGAGAGCTGCAGATGCATCATAATAGTAGGTCCATCATTGCCTTCGTGAGTAAAGACAACTTAGAAGACTCAGACAAACCCCACCTTCTAGCCCAAACACTTAACATAATTTGTTTAAAAAAAAAGGCAATGCTCAGTGTTTTAGTCCTAGAAAAGCAGGATCCTGGCTGGATACCATCCTAATTTCAGCATTCTAGTGGCTGCTCTCATGGTTGCCAAGATAGTGGGAAGGGTAAAAGTTTTGTGTTGGAGTCTTTTGGGTTGGAAAATGAGTGTGAAATCTATTTCTTGACAACATAATGGAAGATGATTGAAGTTTTGTGCTACTCAATTTACCACAGTTGTGCAGGATATGTCATGAAACCATTCTGGTGGTGAATAGAAATATGTGACAAAGAGGTTCAATGATTGATTCCTATGAAAATGTATTGAATTGCATGCCTTCTAGTTGACTCCATGGTTTTGCTGATAAGACAGCCTAGAAATGAAGTGCAATTTTTTTTTTTTGAGATAGTTACAATATGAGGACTAACCTTGCAGCTCGAACTCTTGCCTTCCTACACCTCCAAGCACTTTGTGCATTGGAGGTGCTAAAATTCAACCCAAAACCTTCACAAGAGCTGACATTGACTATAGAAATTATGTTTACCCGTACAGGGCACAAAGGTTCAGATGCCATAGCCACATATAGTTACCATGATGAAAAACATTGAAATTAAAATTGGAAAATTCCAAGCCAGCTTATCATTTTCCTGAAAAGCAAGGACTGGCATGGTATAGTAAATATAATTATGGTGTAGGAGCCAGGAGTTACAAGTAAGCTCAAAATGCTACAAGATTGTATCTATTAACTTAACAATCAAAAATGAAAGTCAAAGGATAAATATATATAAATTGGAAAACGTCTATTAAATTTCAAGAAATCACTTTCCAGAACTTTTATTGCATGTTGCAGTGAGCCAGTGACTCATTATCCCCACAAATTAAACTTGCTAAAGGATGAAGCTTTTCATATTCAGCAGCAAATTTTCATTTGCCACTATGCTGAACTTTCAAGGGTGTTAAAGTTTTAGTTACCCGGAAAGCTCTAGCCTATATTCTATATTCTACTTCATGTACATATATACGAGCAGTAAATGTCAACAACTTCTTATAGTGAAATCTCTTGATGTTAATTTTTTTTTCCCTGGTCCTGTTATTGATGTTGATTGTAAAGAAACCCAAGAACCATAATTTTAAGCATCTCCATGCCATTTTTTTTATTGGTTAGTTACACACAAACCCAGTGTGTCTTGAACCCATGATCCGCTCCATCTTACTCTTATAAGATGAGATTTTGGTACTACATTTACTACATGATGTTCACTCCCTGATTATATAAAGGGCAAAACTCAGGTACACTACATTAAATTTCTATAATGTATGAGAATCTAAAATAATATTCATTTTGAGCTACTATAAAGTGATTCTTTTAGGAACTAATTTTTCTGTAACACCACATTTGGCCCCAAATTTATAAATTGCTTACATCCCTTAAAATCCCCAAAACGCACTCATTAGACAATAAACACCAACTCCTATTTATAAATAATAACAATTTTTTTATAAGCAATTTATAAAGAATAAGAACACCAAATCGAAAGTCATATTTACTGAAACATAAATCTGACACCATCAGTCCATGAAGTGATTATGGTTTCATCTAAACAATCTAAGAGCAACCACATCAGCTCTTTTAAAAATTTCCTCTATTTTACACAAAAAAACCTACCTTTTTTTATTTTACACTCACTTTTATAAAATCTTCACGTCAGTTCCTCTATTTTACCCATCTTTTAATTAAATAATCAATACTTTTACAATTTTTTATTACTTTTCCTAACCAACAAATGCGCGCTCTCTCTCCTCTCATTTCTGATTTTTTCTCTCTCTCTTCTTTCTCATTTATGATTTTTTTCTCTCTCTCTTCTTTCTCATTTCTCATTCTTCTCTCTCGCTCTCTCTTTCTCTCCTTTCTCATTTCAGACTTTTTTGTCTCTCTCTCTCTACCAGCCCGTTTCAGATCATCTCTCTCTCTCTCTACCCGTTTCAGAATCTCTCTCTCTCTCTCTCTCTCTCTCTCTCTCTCTCTCGATTAACACTTCGATCTGCTCGGATCCGAGCTCCGATCCGTGATTCACCAGCTCCGAGCTCGGATCCGCTCCGATCCGTCCGATCCACGAGCTCCGATTCGCTCCGATCCGTCCGATCCACGAGCTCCGATCCGCTCCGATCCATCAACTCCGATCCGAGCTCCGAGCTCCAATCCACGATCCACCAGCTCGGAGCTCCGATCCATAGCCACGAGCTCCGATCTGAGCTCCGATCTACTATCTGTGTGTATCTCTTTTTTTTTTTTTTTTTTTTTTGAGAAGTGTATCGCTGTGATGATCTCTGTGTGTTTGTTTGTGGGTGTGTTTGTGTGCATATGAGGAAAACGAAGATGAGCAGTTAATTGGGTTGTTGAGCACGGATAGGAGCGAGAAAAAAAAGGAGCCAATGGAAATTAATAAAAAAATGGATAAACGAGCTACAGTAACCGTGTTAATATACACGGTTACTGTAGCTCGGGATGAGTTTGCACAATTTTGCATGTTTTTACACTCACTGATGTGTGCATTTTTTGGCTCAAAATGTGTAAAATTGGTAGTTTTTTGTGTTTTAGATGATTTTAACTGGACTGATGTGAATGCTCTAAGGGTGTTTAAACAGGTTTTGTCAGCTCATTAACCCATTATCTAATGCAGCATGCTAGAGTCATTATAGGTTTTTGTCAATTGGACAGGCATTGTAGATTTTTTCAATTGGATAAAGGAAATTTGTTTTATTATTATTGAGCATGTTTAGCTAATGAGGTCCATCAAAATTAAAATTTAAAATACAATCTTTCCATTAAAAAGAGAAGTTTCAAGAAATTGAAAAATTTTATTCTGACCAAAATCTTATTACCAAAAATTTTAAGAAATTAAAATAAATTTTATACTTATTTTGATTGTTAAATTCATCTATCATAATTTTGTATTTTTAATAAATGAGGACAATGCATCTAGGCCGCCTACGGACACACCAATCCACGGAGTGAAGTTGAGAGAAAGAGAAGGAAAGTCAAAGAACTGAATTGAATTGAATCTTACTGTTTGAGTTGTTTGGTTTTGTATGTATGTGAACTGAAAAGGAGAATAAGTTTATATCTTGGTTAGCTAAATAGTTAGAATAGGCTCACTAATCACTATATTGAATTTTCCTTTGGATTGTAGTGGGGTTGATCATATCAGATTTGGGAAAAACATACTCCTTGGCAATTAGCTACAATGATGGATGCTACATCCCAATTTCTTTTATAATACTATTGAGATATTGTTTTCGTTCATAGCACATTATGGGAGAAATTTGAAACCAAATTTATGTCAATCCTGGGAGAAATGTACCTTCATAACACCAAAAATTATATCTGTATATGAATGAATCTAGATTTGGGTTTTGCGTATAGACATGGAACTGTATGTGCAGTTTTGGGAAAAAGTATGGGCTTTTTGCATTTTACATTGCAAATTTAATGTTTTCTTTAGACAAGCATTTGGATTTGTGCTTTGTTTAACATGTATTTTGTTTTGCTTTTGCAGATATAATGTTTTGACTTGGTGATTATTAAGTTGTAATAGACTTTGACCATCTAAACCTTATGTTTTAAAGAAATATTTGAAGTTTTGGACTCCAATCACTAATAAGAAGATATCATTTGTCTTTATCATGTGCAATACACATAACTCACTTAATCCAACCAATCAAGTCAGTCATGTGTATTACACACAACAGGACACATGTCATCTTTTTATTGCTGCCAAATATTTTTGGAAAGAAATTGTGCTGTCTACTTTCATTGGATAACCTTTTATCAATTAATTTATATATTTATTTTTAAACAATAAAAGAAATCCTCTAAACTCGCGCCTGTGTAAAGGGGGCAGGTCACAACATTTAGCTGGAATAAAAAAATACACTTCACAAAAATAGCATTATACTTAATTAAAAGTATTTAAAACTTCTAAAAACTAAGAACACAATAGATATAATTGAGAAATTTAACATGGTCAATAAAATTGTACTTCCAGTCAAACTCACATGCCCATCAATTCTCCAAATAAGTTAAAATGAAACTATCATTTCCACCTATGCTATTGGTGTGTTTAGAAACTTAAAAAAAAAATAAAAATATATATATATATATATATATATATAATAAAAAGTTGAGGGGTGTGTTTTTTGAAAAAATATTTAATAAAATTTTTTTTAATTAAAATAAGACCCTCTGAATTAACTTTTGTTTGGCTGCTAAATTCTGAAGTAACCCAACATTGAGAAGTATGGAATAGCAAAGTTGGCAGGTGAAGTACTTGGAAAGTGACCATAATTATTAAAAAGAAAATGACAATGACATCCTACAATAAATTTTTAATAATCTATGAATGGTGACCTTAATTATATTATCAATTGAAAAGTAGATGTTAACAAAACTTAAATATAAAATATTAATTAGTTTCCAAAAAAAAAATATATTAACTAGTAATTTTGTACTTCAAAAATTATGAAAAATGGCTTCAATTAAAAAAATTATAATATAGAAAATTAAATAAATATTATTTGAATGATATTCAACAACAAAAAATCAGTACATGTTTTTCCCTCAATCTGTATGCAGCCAGTCTTGTTGAAAAGTTTCAATTAAAATTGGTAAAACCACTGGCCATTAAAGAATATGTTGATGCACAAATTTATAATTTTACATAAATACAAATTATTCGCAGTCTCTTTTCAAGATAAAAAAAATTATTGGTAAATAGTGGATAGGAGGAAATGTGGTTTGAGCCACAAACATAAAATACCACAAAAGATATCATTACAATTAAACTTATCACTTGAACCCTACCTCTTTCACAATTTAGTACTTAAAGCATATATCAATTCACAAGTTTCAAGTTTCAACTTATTAATATGCCTTACTATTATAGGTTCTGGATAAAGAGGTCAGTAAACGTGATAGTAAATACACCAAATAAAATAATTATAAAATATTCGTCTTTTTGATAATAATGAAGTGGGGCAATATATATACCCTACATGAGCCTAAATGAGACTTCTAGTTGCTAGGACTAGCCTTCCTCATTTGATAATTAAAATATATATACCTTTAGATTTTCTCTCAATTAAAATATATATTACAATTATATATATATATATATATATATATATATATATATATATGTGTGAGTTCAAATTATATCTTATGTAAAAGTTATACATTTTTCAAGTCATAAATGAGTTTTACTCTTTCTCTTTTTTAATTTTTAATTTTAATTTTAATTTTTTTATATACACATAAATTTACTCTCTTTTTTTTTTTTTTCTTCTTCTACTCTATTGGGGTTTTGACTTTTTATTTATTTATTGTCCTCTTCATTTTTTTGCACAACATGAACAAAAATTTCAAAAAAAATTAATTAGATAGAACACTTGCAGTAAAACAAAATATGTCTAACCTTACCATTTTTTATTGTTTTTTTTTGGTCCTTCCTTCCATCTTTTTCTTCTCTCCAACTTCATTTTCTTTTCTCCTCTTCTCCACTGCCGTTCGTTCCACTCTTCTTCCACTTCCAAGCCCCCAAAACTCAAGACAGTTCTTCCCTTAAAATAACGATCTCAAGAGCGAAGCAGAAAAACCCAAACTCAAAAATCGCGATCTCGGCCCTGCTTCGCTCTCCGATCTGCCACTCCACCACCATGATTTCTCCTTTCGAAGCTAAGCCGAAACCAAACCATACCCGACCCACCCCAGTTGGTAGCTGAGACTGTGTGTCGTCATTGTGAAATGGGTAAATCAACATCCTCTCTTCTTTTTATATGCAATCATTTGATTATTAGAGTAGTAAGCCTCCCATTTCCATTTCGTGCTTTTACTTCTTACCATTATTGTTCTACTATTAGAGAAAATGCGAAAACCCCATGTCAGAACCAGAATCAGTTGTTGAAATCTGTTAGAGATCACTGCAAATCTGGAACCTTTAAGAATCTTGATCATGCCTTAGGCCTGTTTGATACAATGCTTCACATGCACCCTTTGCCTTCCATTTTCGATTTTACTCTATTGTTGGGTGCCATTGCAAGAATGAAGCATTACTCCGTAGTCATTACTCTAATTCAACGAATGGAATCATTCGGAATCTCTCCCGATGTTTATACTCTCTCTGTTTTGATTAATTGCTACTGCCATCTGAACCGGGTCGATTTTGGTTTCTCTATCATAGCAACAATTTTGAAACTTGGTTATCAGCCTACCCAAACTACTCTAAACACTCTTGTTAAAGGTCTCTGTCTTCAAGGTAATATTTCTGGAGCTGTGAGTTTGGTAGAGGAAATGGAGAACGAAGGGTACCAACCTGATGCATTTACTTGTGGAACAATAGTAAACGGTCTGTGTAAGAGTGGCCAGACTGGTGTGGCTATTAGGTTGCTCAGGAAGCTTGAAAAAGGGAATTTTGAACAAAATGTGGTGCTCTACAGTATGGTCATTGACAGTTTGTGTAAGGACAAATTGGTAACTGAGGCTTTGAACCTTTTATCTGAAATGACGAGTAAAGGCATTCAACCAAATATTGTCACTTACAATTCCTTAGTTCAAGGACTATGCAATATTGGCTGGTGGAGGGAGGCTGCTACTTTGTTGAATGAGATGGGGCAAAGGAAGGTCATGCCAGATATACAAACATTTAACATATTGGTGGACACACTTTGCAAGGAAGGGATGTTGATTGAGGCCAAAGAAGTTTTTGATGTGATGATTCAAAGAGACATTGATCCTAGCATAGTCACTTACAATTCTTTGATTGATGGTTATTTTTTGCAAAACAAAATAAATGAGGCGGTTAAGACGTTTAATATGATGGTTGAGAAGGGTTGTTCGCCCGATGTGTTTAGCTATACCATATTGATAAATGGATATTGCAAAAATAAAAAAATTGATGAGGCAATGCATATCTTTCATGAAATGTCCAACAAGGGAGTGATTCCTAATGTTGTGACTTACACCACTCTTATCGATGGGTTTTTCAAAGTAGAGAGACCCCAGGCTGCACTGGAGCTATTCCATAAGATGCAAGCTTGTGGCCAACATCCAAATCCCCTAACCTATGCCATCTTGTTAGATGGATTTTGTAAGAATAGACAAATTGCTGAGGCAATGGCATTGTTTCGGGAGATGGAAGAAAAAAAGTTGGACCACAATATTGTGTTTTACAACATCTTGATTGATGGCTTCTACAATGTTGGGGAACTTACAACTGCAAGAGAAATCTTTAGTGGTCTTCTTGCAAAAGGATTGCAACCTAATGTTCGGACTTACAATATAATGATCAAGGGATTTTGCAGGAATGAACTAGTTGATGAAGCGGGTGAGCTGCTTGAGGAAATGGATAGCAACGGTTGTTCACCTAACCATCACACATATAACACATTAATCCAAGGGTTATTGCAACATGGTGAGACATCCAAGGCAGTGAAATATCTCAAAATGATGGTTGACAAGGGATTTTCAGCAAACGCAACAACTGCTGCCATGTTTATTGACTTGCTGTTGTCTAATCAAGTAGATGAAAATATTCAAGAGCTGCTTCCAAAGTCTGGGTGAAGGTTATTTAGTTTCTCAAGATCAAAGAAAATTTTATATTTCAACCTATCACTAGTCATTATGTGAGTGATGTATACTTGCTTCCAGTAAAATTTAATACTTTTTATGAGACGGTATTTCTTTACCATTCTATGCACAAGATTGTTTGTTACTTTTACTGTCCGATCTTTTGTTGCGATTTTGTTATGCACTCATTTTGTTGCTAAACCTTTTGACTAGCCATTGGGTGTATTATACTGCTCTCTTAGGTGGACACTCAAGAGTACTAGTTTGAGACTAGATTCATAGATCTTATTTCTTTTACTAGTTAGCTATACTACTTTCCAACCATTATTCAAAGTTTTCCAATCATAAAAACTTGTATTCCAATTCAAATATGTGTGTGTGTATGTGTGTACGGAAATCTTTGGTAAGCAACAGGCTTCTGAGCTGAAACCTTTTTTTTTGGGGGGGGGGGGGGGTGGGGGAGATAGATCAAGACTGTATTGAATGCGTGCAAGGTATTTTGTTAGTGCCTGGTAGAAGATCAAAGAATAAAAGATGGGGAGGGTCAGGTTTTTCTCTCATAGATTAAGACGGCAAAAGGATCGTCGCTGGCTGCCATGGTTGGAAACTCAGGACTAGCAGACAATCATCTGTCTGGCTGTTGAAGAAGCTCTGGAGGCAGCAAGAAACAAAGGATTTTAAAGCTTACTATTCTTCTTCTAAATCTAAAGCTGTGTCCTTGTTTAAGTATACAAGGCTTCCTAGATGGCAAATTGAAAGAGATTGCTGTCGCAGAAATGGAGTCTTTGTTTGTCGGTTTAGGTTCTTATGTGTTGTTATCACTATTGCTTTTTGCTAAGCCACTATGACTATTTAAACCAACCACCCCCCCCCCCCCCCCCCCAAAAAAAAAAAAGAAGAAGAAAAGATAAGTAAAATAACAGAAAGAAAGAAAATTGAAAGAGATTGTTGTACCGTACTTGCAAAGAAGAAAATGATTTATGGATTAGAAGGAATTGTTTAGAAGACTAAAACAATAATTAATTTCCTTTACTTCCGAAGTTCCATGTACAGTTCCGTGTACTGAGTTGTACACAGATTTGGATGATTAGGTCGTTTGAAATGCCATTATTAATTTATTTTATTCATTGGATATTTTTATAATGTTAGGATACTAGAATGTCATGCCATTCAATCAGCAGGCATTCATAAAAATAAAAAGAATTATGTATGTTCAACAAGTGTTGCAGCCACTAAGGTTTTTGATTCTGCCATCATCTTTAAATAATAAAATAAGAATCAATACCTTGGAGAAACACTTTTAAAGTTATTGGCCATTTAAACTAGGATAACCATTACATCATACATTTGTAGTCCATTTTCTAAGGACATGAGCTATCCTATTGACAAATGTATTGGAATTAGTTAGACCAAATCTTATTCATCAGTAATATTTGTGATTAAAGTAGAAAAAATTTTGGAAAATTTTGAATTCATGTATTGGCCTTTGCGTTTTATATTTTTATTTTCAAGTTTAGGAGGGAAGTGTTGTATTATGAGTTGAAGTTGTTGGTTCAAGTCCAGCTAAATTGGGTAGATTTCAGCTTTGTAACATTGGAAGAATCTTGTTCTGATGACTAAATAACCTAATTATACTTTTACTTTATATTGTCTATCGCTAAATTCTTAAATGCTTAGCGCTTAGTGATTAGGTTCTGGACCAAATTATATCTTGAATCAGTTTCAGTTTTACAAAAGTAATCCAGTTGTAATTAGCTGATCAAATTTAGTCTTTAAACAGGTCATGGGTGCTTGCAAGTTAAACTATTGTTTTAAAACAACTATGGATTGAGTTGTCAGACCTATGCAATATCAATCTGTAAGTTCCTTTTTGTTTCACTTTCATATCTTTTAGTTTCCTTTTGTCAAAATGCTAGATGAAAGTTGTGTCAACCCTTACTAATTTTGATTCCTGTTCTGTTTGCAATTACCACTATTTGAGTGTTACTAGGGGTTCTTGAAACTTTATTCATTCGAGGGTACATAGGATAATAGTTTTAAAGAAACAATGCCATCATCAGTAATTTTATTTATTTTTATATCATACAGTAGTATTGAAACAAATAATAATTAGTTTGACGCTTTGGTTGCTTCATGCCTCCCTCCCTTTGGGATAAAGCCATCTCTACAATGGAGAAGATTTTTTGTTTTGATTTCTATTGTAATCATATCAACATATTGACTAATGATTAATGGGACCTACCAATGTTAAAGTGCATGGGAAATCTTGAAGATTTTTTTTTTTTTAAGGTAAGATAGGCTAGAATGGCCTTGTTGACAAGCCAATCTGTCATTATTCTAGAAAATGATAGTAATAGTATGAACTATGAAGTCTTCAGATATTTCCTCTTCTGTAGACAGTTGCCTGAGGGAGGTTAAAACCAAACCATGTTTGGGGATAGTATTGAGTGAAAATGGTTAAGGTTGTGGAGGTTCAATAGTTAAAGAAAAATCTATTAATTTGTTTGGAATATTTGTACAAAAGGCACTACTTATTAGATCTGCAAGAAGGAAAAATAATTATTATACTAAGCTTGAGCCTTGTGTTTTGGCTTGGAGATCGTTATCATAAATATTGTACATCACCTCCATCCCTACAGCAGTAGAGGATAAAACTGACTAATGGGGGTAATGATAATTGTAAGGAATATCTTGATTTTTCATTCATTTTCGCAGGGGAAGTTATAAAACTTGTGGTGTTTCAGGTACAAATCTGATTTTTAGTGAATGCTCATCAATGTTGAGGCTGTCCCAGTCTTCTGCATTTTTGGTTTTGCACTTGCAGGGAAGCCTTTGATAGGCAACAATAATCTAGAAAGGGGAAGCATCAAGGCCTTGTGGAATGTATGAACTGACAAGGTATTCTGTTAGTGTCAGATTGTAGATCAAAGAATAAAATATAATCAGGGCTAGGTTTTGTTTGTAGAGATCAGGTAAGACAAAAGAATCTTAGCTAGCTACCAAGGTAGCAATCATCTGTTTGGCTGTGAAAGAAGCTCTGGAGGCAACAAAAAACAAAGGATTTATAAGGTTATTACTTTTCTAACTAATGTTGAAGCAGTGGCCTTATGGTAGAATACAAGGCTTCTTATTTAGTAAAATGCACTCAGTCGTGAAGGATGTATGAAACATTGGCTATCAAATGGAAGGAATGTGGTGAAAACTTAGAATATTCAAAAACTACAAGATACTTGGGAGGCATGTTTTGGGATTGGCTATCCTTGATGGCGGGTGTTATGTATTGGGGCTATGTGTGCAAGAATAGAAGCAGGCAATGATTGAATTGAAGAACATGCTCTAGGATTATGCAGTGCAGTGGAGATGGGGCATTTTCATTTCTTAGTTGGGATTTTTGTGTACTACGTTTTACCGGTGCTCTATTTCTATAGAATGTTTACTGAATACAGCAATGTCCTATAATGAAGGTTGAAATTAAGTGCATGTAAAAGAATTCTCCTACTTGGAGGATATACTTTTTCTTTTACAACTTTCATAGCAGATTCCAAATTAATAGCGCCCCAACAAATCTGATGAGTTTTAGATAAGCGTTGGATTGGTATGAGTCTAGAAGGTAGTCTAACTCATTCTTCTTCTTGACTTGCTCACCAACTTTGTTGCTTGATGATTACAGCATGAACATCCTAATTCCTTGAGATTTTGGTTCAGCTTTTGGAGCTCACTGGCATCTTGACCCTTGAGTGATAAGGATCCTTCTTGGATAAAGTAGAACAACTTGCCACACCCGGTTGGTTTTGATTGAAATGTGTGTGAGCATGATAGCACTACAAGTAAAAATTTTGACACAAGTAGGAAATTATTTAGAGCCATTGCAAGCAATTAGTAGTAGTTTCCTAGACAAATAGAAGAGCTTATATGTTGTTGGAGCTCGAATTTCTTGCATGCCTCTATATATAGAGATCAAAAAGGAAGGTACCTTCCAACTGAGGGGCATTACATTTTCCTTGCAGAATGGTGCAGGAAGTGTTGAATTAGTCCATGCAGACTTGTTTTATGGTCTTTAGGATTGCTGTGTTGCTGTGTATGTCTGAAATTTACTTCTTCTCGCAAAAAGTTTATATTTTGTTGAGCTGAAATAGGAGGGAGGGTAAAAAGTCCCTGGAACAAAAGCTTGTATACTAATCGGTCCAAGATTTTAAAATTGAAGACCAATTTACTTTTGGTAAATTACTACTCACTCACCTGTGGTCTGACCAAAATTTAAGTTAACTACCTGTGGTTTAAAATCCCATGATGCAAATGTTTTGCTGGATTCTTTTTGATATAATTTGATTTTGTATTTTTATGTTTTTTGGGTTTTTAGAGGAGAGAGACATAAAAGTTTAGCAAAATTATATATTTAGCCATATTTTTAATAGAAGTAGGTTATTGAACTCTAGCTTAGGTAACCTTAGGTGGATAAAGTGTCAAATTTCAAACCATAAGTAAGCAACTTAAATTTCAGTCAAATCACAGGTAAGTTATAATTTGCCGATTTACTTTTTGTTGGTAGGGTAGTGGCAACCTTTACTTAATTGCTTTCCTCACTCTTTTTTTATATACAATCATTGATCACTCTTAATCACCCATTTACTTGCACAATGCGACCTTTACTTAATTGCTTTCCTCAAATCATTCTTATCCTTCATAATCATAAAGATTTTCCCCTTCACTCCCTCCACAGTAGCATACCCTTAGTCAGCCATTTATTGCACAATACCGTAACTATCCACCTCCTT